>NC_067409.1:109678622-109978622 GCF_009764475.1 Pristis pectinata
ATTGAAGATAGTAATTGCCCTGTCAGCTATCTCCTCCGAGACTTTTCGGGTGATTCATTTCTGGGTTGGGTGCTCTTTTATGTTAACCTTCTCTCCCTCACACTGCATGCAACAATATCTCTAAATCATCATTGATATACATGCCTAGACACTTAAAAGAATCCTTTACTGTGTGAATCTTTGAACCTTCCCTACTGCTTATGAGAAAGAATTTAATTAAGAGGATTTACTGTTATGAATTTCAATACTTGTTAGATCTATGTATTTTGTTTGTCAGTCATAAGGGAAAATGTGCATAAAATCATTTTTTTCTGCTTACTCACCATTACTATATAAAAAAGGGATTGTACTGACATGATACAATCTAAAAAGACTTGCTTTTATATAGTGCTGAACAGATGACACTACTTAAATACTCCTAGTTGTATTTATTATTGTATTATAGGAAATATCTAACTTTTGCAAATTTTGGGGGGATCTAGGCATCACTGGCAAAGTCAGCATTCATTGCCAATGCCTGATAGTTCTTGAGAAAGTGGTAGTGAGCTGCATATTCGGTGAAGGTACTTTCACCATGCTCTTGGGGACGGAGTTAAACCCAGTGATGATGAAGGACTGTGTCACGATGTTGTGTAACTTGGAGGGAAAGCTGGAGATGTTGGTCTTCTCATTCACCTGTTGCCCTTGTCCTTCTTACTAGTAAAGGTCCTGGGTTTGGAAGGCACTGTCAGGGTAGCCTAGTGAGTAACTGCAGTGGATTTTGCAGATGATATGCACTGCAGTCACCATTCCTATTTATTGATTATAGCTCTATCTTCAACACTGTAATTCCAAACAAACTCATCTCCAAACTCCTAGATCTAGGACTCTGCACCCACCCCCTCAGCAAATGGATACTTGACGTCCTGACCAACAGACCACAATAAGTAAGGAAGGACAGCAATATCTCCTCCACAATTAACCTCAACTCCAGTGCCCAGGCAAGGTTATGTCCTCAGTCCCTTACGAAACTCCCTATACACTCATGACTGTGTGACCAAATTCTGCACTAACTCAATTTACATGCTTGCAGATGACACCACTGAAGTGGGCCAGATCTCAAACAACGATGAGCCAGAGTACTGGAAGGATACAGAGAGCCCAGTGGCATGGTTTTCAGAACAACAGCCTTTCCTTCAATGTCTGCAAAACAGAAGAGCTGGTCATTGACTTCAGGAAGGGAGGCTGAGTACATGCCCACGTCTGTATCAATGGTGCTGAGGTGGAGATGGTTGAGAACTTTAAGTTCTCAGGTATAAATATCACCAACAATTTGTCCTGGTCCAGTCACATGGACACTATGGCCAAGAAAGCACACCAACGTCTCTACTTCCTCAGAAGGTTAAGGAAATTCAGCATGTCCCTGATGACTCTTACCAATTTTTGCAGATGCACCACAGAAAGCATCACGGCTTGGCATGGCAACTGCTCTGCCTAAGTCTGCAAGAAGCTGCAGAAAATTGTGAATGTGGCCCAGTCCATCACACAAACCAGGCTCCCCTCCACTGACTCCAACTACACTTCCTTCTGTCTCGGAAAGGCAGCCAAATAATCAAGGACCCCTCCCACCCCAGTTATTCTCCCTTCTCTCCTCTCCTGTTGGGGAGAAGATAGAAAAGCTTGAGAGCTCGTACCACCAGGCTCAAGGTCAACTTCTATCCCTCTGATAACAGAGTCTTGAACAGACCTCTCATATGCTAAAAGATGAACTCTTGATCTCCCAGCCTATTGCATCGTAGCCCTTGCACTTTAATTGTCTACCTGCACTGCGCTTTCTCTGTAACTGCAGCACTATATTCTGCATTCTGTGTCTCTTTTTACTCCTTAATGTACTTAGGTATGGAAATGATCTGTCTGGATAGCACACAAACAAAAGCTTTTCACTATATCTCGGTACATGTGACAACAAAAAAAGAATTAAATTCCATGTGCCAAAATGAATATTAGGTGCCAAACACGTGGACTGCTTTGCCCTGGACAGCGTTGAGCTTTTTGAGCGTGGTTGAACTGGTACTCATCAATCCCACTACCGACTTATGCCTTGTACATGATGGAAAGGCTTTGTTGTATTAGAAGGTAAGTCCATTGACACAGGTTACCCAATCTATGCATGGTCCAGTTGAGTTTCCGGTCAATAGTGACCTCCACTATGCTGATAGTGGAGGACTCAGTGACATTAATGCCATGGAATTTCAAGGGTAGCTGGTTAGACTTTCTCTTGTTGGAGACGGTCATTGTCTGGCACTTTTGCAGCACAGGCAATATTTGCCACTTACCAGTCCATGCCTGACTGTTGTCTCCACCTTGCTGCGTGCAGGTATGGACTGGTTTATTTGCTGAGGAGTTGCAAATGGAATTTAATTTTGTGGGATCATCAGCTAACATCCCAATTCCATCCTTATGATGGAAGGAAGGTCACTGATGAAATAGCTGAAGATGGTTGGGTCAGAGCACTGGTCTGAGGAACTCCTTTAGTGATGTCCTGAGCCGGGGATGCTCAATAGCCACGACCATTTTCCTTTGTGCAAGATTTGATTCCAACCTCTGGATTTGTTTTGATGAAAAACACGATGATGCTGGAGGAACTCAGCAGGCCAGGCAGCATCCGTGGAGAAAAGCAGGCGGTCAACGTTTCGGGTCAGGACCCTTCTTCAGGATTGAAGATAGGAAAAAGGGTAGCCCAGTATATAGGGGGGAGAAACAGAGCAGTGATAGGTGGACAAAAGAGGGAGGAAGGGTGGGCACAGGGTGGTGATAGGCAGATGCAGGTAAGAGACAGTGATAGGCAGGTGCGGGGGAGGAGGGGAGAGCAGATCTACCGGGGGATGGGTCAAACGTAAGGAGAGAAGGAGAGAGAGGCAAAAAAGGCTAGGAAAGGGAAGAAGAGAAGCATGGTGGGGGGGGGGGGGGGGGATGTTGTGGCGAAGGAGGGGGTGGGGATTGCCTAAAGTGGGAGAATTCAATGTTCATGCCGTTAGACTGCAAGGTTTCAAGACGGAAAATGAGGTGCTGTTTCTTCCACTGGATTGTTTTCTTCTTGATGCCCATTGACTTCAATCTTACCAGAGCTTCTTAATGCTGCACATAGTCAAGTGCTGTGTTGATGTCAAGGGCAGTTGCTGCCACCTCACTGAGGAATTCAGCTGCTAATTCCTAAGGCAGTGATGAAGCCTAGAACTGAGTGATCACGGCAAAACCTGTCAGTTCTGGGTTATTGGTGAGTAAGTGCCAATTGACAGTGCTATTGACAACACAAAGACCCATAGAGAACAATGATAATGATCAGATAATCTGCTTTAGTGATCTGTTTCTTTTTTGGTACATTTGTTTTGGATGGTCCCCTACTCCACTTTGATTTTGTTGAAGTGCTGGGCCTCAGATTGATCTCTATTCTTGAAAACATCTTTGGCTGTACTGTGCTTCCAAAACTGCTGGATTTTTATCTCAGATGTTGTGCTTGAATTTCTGGAGTAAGGTTAATCAACAACATCAGATACAAGGCACTAAATACTCCAATGCTCTGGATTTGAGGTGGCTGAAGAGTCCTCGTCAGGATCCACAGACTCTGCCAAGGGTGGAGCAGATAATGCATCACGGTGTCATTGTGTGAGTGCATTCCTTCCACTGTTTCCTCGTGGCCTCTGAGCACAGAGACTCACAAGGTCGGGAATTCCCACAAGTTGACAACAGTCCCAGTTTGAAATCCTGGTCTTCACTGTTTTCCTCAGTCAGCCAAGGACTACTCTGGCACAACTGTGGCAGTGACGACCTTCGTCTTTGGTATCTGCCTTTGCTGAGAGGTGGCTCCCAAGGTACGAAAAGGTGAGAAACAAAGGACTGCAGATGCTGGAATCTGGACGAAAAACATTATGATGCTGGAGGAACTCAGCAGGCCAGGCAGCGTCCATGGGCCTGCTGAATTCCTCCAGGATCATAGTGTTTTTCATCTGGAACATAGAACATAGAACACTATAGCACAGTACAGGCCCTTCAGCCCACAATGTTGTGCCGACATTTTTTCCTGCTCTAAGGTCTAGCTCACCCTTCCCTCCCATATAGGTCTCCATTTTGCTATCATTCATGCATCTATCTAAGAGTCTCTTACATGTTCCTAATGTATCTGTCTCCACAACCTCTGCCGGCAGTGCGTTCCACGCACCCACTACTCTCTGTGTAAAAAACTTACCCCTGACATCCCCCTTACACCTTCCTCCAATCACCTTAAAATTATGTCCCCTTGTGGTAGCCATTGTCGCGCTGGGAAAAAGTCTCTGACAGTCCACTCGATCTATGCCTCTTATCATCTTGTCCACCTCTATCAAGTCCCCTCTCATCCTCCTTCTCTCCAAAGAGAAAAGCCCTAGCTTGCTCAACCTATCTCATATTTCATATCTCTCATATATCTCAATTGATCTCAGCTCATTTGGAAGTCATTGTGTATCTTGGTTATCTTGAAGTAGTACTGTGTGGTGGCACAGGAGGGTAAAAGGCCTTTATCTTCTGGATGTTTTGTCTAAGTTTCATCTTTTCAAATGTTTCAGTGAAGGAGTCAATGATAATTTGGAAGTTCGGCTCCAAACCTTTATCTACATTTCATCTGCATACTATAATTCGATGATTGAAGTGGGAATGATCTGGTTTCTGGAGTGCAGACAGAGCAAGCTGAAAAGTTTCCCATTCATCCTGCAGATTAACTCCATTCCAGCAGGAAGCTTGTTGGAGATGAGCTGCAGTATTGTGGTGAAGAAGATGAGAAGACTGTAATGATGCAGCCTTGCCTGAGACTGCTCTGCACTGGATGGGCTCTGCAGTGGACCTATTGGTTAGGATCACCACTTGCCTGTCATCAGGTAGTAGATGTTAAAGGTGTAACAGATTTATAGGGACGGCCAAATTCATAAAGAATTCTCTGTAACTTCTCCTGTTTGATAGTGTCATAGGTACTTCCGGGGTTAAAATGTTCAACTACAGGAGCTGTGAGTGCTACTCTCTCTATTTCTCTTGTACTTGTCACAGGGTAAAGATCACATCTGTGAAACTTCATGATGGACGCAATCTGCTTTATGACATTAGCCTAAATAGCCTGTTCACTTGAATTTTTGGAGTGAGATCATCTCACAGGTCTGATGCAAGAAGCAAGTGTGAGCACTCAATGAAAGCCAAGATCTTCAGGGCCCACCTTACAAAATGATACATAGTGACAACAAAGCATACAAGAAAACTACTCAGAATTTGTTCTGTACAACATCAATTATGTCTTTAATGGTTTTATTCTATTAGATTTTAATGATATTCCATTGACAAAGAACTTTGTAAATTTATGTAACCATTGCCTCATGATTGTTAATGTTTAAGACTATCAGTTTTTGTAATTTGCATGAGAAGTATTCTCTATTAACAAATCACCTCTATTCATTCTAATAAATAAGAGTAATTGTGATTCTTGTAATTTTATTTGAGAGTGATTCAGGCGAGTGTAACAAATATGTCAGTTACAAAATGACAAAGAACAAACACTTTTCATCCTTCAGGGCATGTTCAACAGCCAAATAAATACTTTTGAACAACACCCTCTGTTGTAATTTGTAAATTGCCACAGCCAATATGTAAACTGCATGTCCAGCAAAAGGCAACGAGATAAGTATCCTCATAATCTGTTTTAGTGATGGTAACATAAGAACCTCAAAAGTAGGACCAGGAATATTCCTACCAAACCCTCATGCCTGGTTCACCATTTAACAAGATCAAGGTTGATGTTTTAACTCAGAGCCTCTTCCCTGCATTAACCACACATCCCTTGATTCTTTTAATACCTGAACATCTATCTATCTCCATTTTCCATATACTGGTGATCTCCTAGGTGGAGAATTCCAAAGATACATTACTCTCTGGTAACTTGAGAGGACAGTCAGGTGGGAGAGAAAGAAAACTGGGAGTGGAAATTAGAAGTTAAGCAAAATAAATACACAGCAGAAAGAAATACACAAAGGTTTGAGAAACGATGACACCAGAGACTGCAGATGCTGGGGTCTGGAGCAACAAACAGTCTGAGGATTGGGAGTGTTTTAAAATTCACAAAGGGTAGCCAAGAAGTTGATAAAGTGAAAATAGAATGTGGGAATAATCTAATAAAAACTGATTGCATGAGCTTCCAGAGGTACATAAAAAGGAAAATACGAGGACAAATGTGGGTCTCTTATGGGCAGAAATGGAAAAATTTATAATGGGCAAAAAGGACATAGCAGGGGAATTAAACAAGTACTTTGTGCCTGCCTTTGCAAAAGACACAAAAGATCTCCCAGAAGCAATGGAAGACCAAGACTCCAGTCCAAATGAGGAAGTAACAGAAATTGGTATTACTAAAGAAATACTACTTAATGAGTTTGAAAACCAATAAATCCCAGGGCCTCTGAATTTTAAGAGTTGGCTATAGAGATGGCAGATGCTTTGGTAATCACCTTACAAAATTCTATAAATTCTGAAATGCTTGCTGCAGATTGGAGAGCAGCAATTGTAACCTCACTCATATAGAAAAGAGGAAACTACCAGAAAATGCTGGAATAAAAATGTGATATGAAAATACTTAAAAAAATATGATGGAGCAGAGACAACATGAACTTATGAAAGGGAAATCAGGTTTGACTAATTTTTTGGAGTTCTTTGCGGATGAGAGGAATTAGTGGATGTGATAGATTTGATTTTCGGAAGACTTCTAATATGGTCCCACACAGGAGGTTGCTGCACAAGGATTTGGGCACATGAAACTGGAGCTAGTCTACTGTCATGGATTTGGATTTGGTTGAACAGAAAACAAAGAGTAGGAACTTCTCAGGTTGGCAGGTTGCAACTGGTGACGTACTGCGTGGATCAGTATCTGGGTCCTGACTATTCACAGTCCATATTGATGATTTGGGCGAAGTGATCCAATGTATCTTTCCAGGTCTGCTGATGGCATGAAACTAAGTGGGAACGTGACGGATGACAGGCATGCAAAGACGCTTCAAGGGGACATGGACCAACTCAGTGAATGGGCAAAAACAGAGCAGATGGAGCACAAATGGAAAATGTGAAGTTATCCACTTCAGCAGAAAACTGCTGGCAATTGGGAAGGCAAATAGCAGATTGGTCTTTATTGCCAGAGGATTTGAATACAAAAGTAAAGGTGTCTTACCCCAATACACAGAGCCCCAGTGCATCTAGACCTTAAAGTCTGTGTACAAGTTTGGTCTCCTTACCAAACAAAGGATATACTTACTACAGAGTGCAGTTAAGATTCACTCTGTGTGATGGTGAGTCTTTGAAGAGAAAATGTGTAGACTAGACCTCTGTTCTCTACAATTTAGAAGAATAAGAGGTGACTTCCATGAAATACACAAAATCCTGTAGAGGGCTTAATGGGGTAGATTGCTCAAGAATGAGGAGAAAACATTACAAAATAAAGGGTAGGCCATTCAGGAATGAAATGAGAAATTCTTAAGAGTGGTGAATCTTAGGAATTTTCTACCCAGGGGCCTGGGGTGGTCCAGTCATTGATTGCATTTAAGTCATCCGAGCAACAAATTTATGAGCATTAAAGGAATCGGGGGGACATGTGGATCGGGCAGGAAAGCAGTGCTTGCGGTAAATCAGCCATGATCCTAGTGAATGGACAGGCAGGTGAAAGGAGCTAAAAGAAGTTGGTGACGAGAGGGACTGAGGTATTCATGTCACTGAAAGTTAACATGCAGGTGCAGCAGGCAATTAGGAAAGCAAACCATATGGTGGCTGTTATTGCAAGAAGATTTGAGTACAAGAGTAGAGATGTTTTGTTTCGATTAAATACAGTCCAGGTGTATCAATCTGGAATTTTGGATACACGTCCATTCTGCCCATCTATCGAAGGATAAATTTGTGATAGAGGCTGTGCAATGGGTTGATTTTAGGATATTGAGACGAAGCAGACACGATCTATCCTCTTTGGCCAACAGAAAGGCCCCTGAAGATTGGAGAAAAAGCCAACATTGTTCCTTTGTTTAAGAAGGGCAATAGGGATAATCCCGGAAATTATTGGAAAAGATTCTAAGGGACAGGATATACTCTCATTTGGAAAGCATGGACATTAGGGATAATCAGCATGGCTTTGTGTGTCACATACATTTGTGTGTGAGGTCACGTCTCAGACACTTGATTGAGTTTTTCCAGGAGATATCAAATGTGACTGATGAGGATAGGGCAGTGAGTATTGTCTACCTGAACTTTAGTAATGCCCTCAACAAGGTCCCTCACGGTAGGCTGGTCCAGAAGATTAAGTCACAGGGGATCCACAGTGAGTTGGTAAGTTGGATGCAAAATTGGCAGGGTTTTCTTTTCTGACTGGAAGTCTGTAACCAGTGGTGTTCCACAAGGGTCAGTGCTGAGACCTCCATTGTTTGTAATACGATGTAAGTGATTTGATTGGAAACGTATGTGGTCTGATAAATAAGTTTACAGACGACATGAAAATTGATGGAGTTGTAGATTGTGAGGAAGGTTGGCAAAAGATACAGGAGGACACAGATCAGGTGGAAATTTGAGTGGAGAAATGGCAGATGGAGTTTAATCCCAACAAGTGTGAGGTGGTATATTTTGGGAGGTCAAATGCAAGAGGAAAGTATACAGGAAATATCTATACTCTGAAGAGCATTGATGCACAGAGGAATCTTGGATGCAAGTCCATAGCTCCCTGAAAGTGGATAGAGTGGTGTACAGCAGGCTTACCTTCACTAATCAGGGTATTGAGTTTAACAGTTGGCAAGTCACGTTGCAGCTGTATGAAACTATGGTTAGGCTGCACTTGGAGCATTGTGTGCAGTTCTGGTCACCACACTACAGGAAGGATGTGGATGCTTTGGAGAGGGTGCAGAAGAGGTTCATTAGAATGTTGCCAGATTGGAGAGTATTAGCTGTAAGAGGAGATTGGTTAAACTTGGATTGCTTTCTTCACAGCGTTGGAGGCTGAGGGATCTGATAGAAGTATACAAAATTATGAGAGGCATAGACGTGGTAGACAGTTAGATGGTCCAAGGATAGAAATGTCAAGTAGTAGAGGACATAGGTTTAAGGTGAGAGGGGGAAAGTTTAAACGAGATTTGCAAAGCAAGTTTTTTTTTGCAGAGAGCGGAAGGTGCCTGGAATGTGCTGCCAGGGAGGTGATAGCAGGAGATACGATAGCAGGGTATAGATGGCTACAGAATATGTGCAAGCAGATGGGATTAGTTCAATTGGCATCATGATTGGTGCAGACATGGTGGGCCGAAGGGTCTGTTCCTATGCTGAACTCTCCTATTTTCTCTCCCAAGTTTAGAGTCGCAGAATAGAACAGCAGGGAAACAGGCCCTACGCCCCAACTTATCAAGGCTGACCATGTTGCCTACAGGTAAATGGATTTGAGGTACGGATCAGTGATGGCTCAATTTTTAACAGAGGAACAGAATGGCCAGAGTCTCTTCCTTTTCTTGTAGAAAGATGCACAATGGTTAAAAACAGGTCTGGAAGCTGTGCCCTTCCTCCTCTGCCAGGAGAATAATGAGAACCATGTGGACGAAGGGAGGAATAAAAACATCATGTACAGCTACTGCATCAGACGTTCAGGCATAAAGACTGAGTAGAAATGTGTAAGTTATTATTTTACTCCTGTAAACAATCCCAATTTGTTTCATTTTCTTCTCAAGAAGAAACCATTCATCTCTAACATTCTGAAAGGGGAAACTGTTATGATCATTTACATTCCCTTCAAGAGCAAAACTAAACTCAGTTCCATACATTGACTTATTTCATAATTTTGTTTGATTATCTTGTTTTGGAAAAGGTTCTTGGATAATGACTGATAACTGTATTGCTACCAAGGAGCAACACACACAAAGTGCGGGAAGAACTCGGCAGGTCAGGCAGTATCTATGGAGGGAAATAAACAGTCGACGTTTTGGGTCGAGACTCTTCATCAGGACCCAGTTTGCTACCAAGGAGGCTGCCTTTTCCCAGACTTGACCGTGATAATAGCTGTTATCACCTCAATCGCACACACCTTAAATTAATAAATTATTAACTTCCTGGGAAGCCCTTCCTAAAATGTGACATTAACGACACCACCGTCTGAAATCAGGTCTCTTGCAAAGAACCAGTGAACCCAGCCAAGGCAGCAGAACACACTCCACCAGGTGGCACTAAATTAAATGATCCTTTTCCAGAGAAGTTTGCCTCAGCAGCATGCACAATGCTTTTGCAACTTGGAGAAATTGAATTAAAATGCTTTTACGAATTAGACAAATGAGGCAGATGGGTCCAGCTTCATCTCCTGGTCGTCAATGACAGAAGCGAACACCTACCTTTTGTGCCTCTCAATTTAGAAAAGGTAAGTATTAGCTACCCCTACAGTCAAGTCTTCCTTGACTTATAGTGAAAGAATGTGAGAAGGTAAGATAAGATAAGGTATCTTTATTAGTCGCATGTACATCAAAACACACAGTGAAATACATCTTTTGCGTAGAGTGTTTCTGGGGGCAGCCCGCAAGTGTCGCCACACTTCCGGCGCCAACATAGCATGCCCACAACTTCCTAACCCATATGTCTTGGGAATGTGGGAGGAAACCGGAGCACCCGGAGGAAACCTACCAGTTATGGGGAGAACGTACAGACAGTGTCCTGACAGACAGTGGCTGGATTTGAACCTGGGTTGCTGCCGCTGTAAAGCGTTACACTAACCGCTACACTACCGTGCCGGCCTGGTATGTGTAGCTGTGAATCCCTTCGTAAAACGCCTCACAGACAAAACTGGTACATGCATGAATAATTGGAGTTTCATTTGAAACTTTCATAAGAAAGATGATATCAACTGCGTACATTAAGAAGAGCTTTGTGATCAACTGAGAGCAAATTTGAAGCTTGGTTAAATTACTTCAATAAGGATTCTTAACAGGTGTGTATGATAAGCATGTATGTCATCTCTTCAAGCAAGGCTTTGAGCTAAGGCTCCAAAATAAGGACACCGGTTGAACCCTGTGCAGTTACATTGCTCAAATGATGGGATGAAGAAATATTTAAAACATATCTATCCTGCTTGAAAGGGTACTTAAGTTACTTTTATCATTTGGTCATGAACACATGTACAACCACATACATTACGTTGATTGGTACTTAGCTGCAATGCCAACTTGCCTTAGGAGCTGCAAAGCTCTTTAAATCTTGTCCGTTTCAACAACATAAACAACTTCCATTTAATTAACAGCTTCAACACAGCAAAAACATGTTGTAGTATTTAGAGGGGCATTGGTGATCAACAACATTAATGCCATAACATATTTGGAGATATTTGGGCATTGACTACAGGCACAATTAAAAAGCTAAGTTTTAAAATGCATCTTAAAGAGGAAACAAAAACAGGGAGAGACATTTAGGGATAGAATCCGAGGGCTTTGGGCCTTGTCGCCTGAAGGCACAACTATCAATAGAGTGGCAATTAAATTCAGGGATGATCAAAAGGGCAGTTATAGGAGCATAAATATCTTAAAGGGGTATAGAGCTGAAGAAGGGAGCAGGACAATGGAAGAATCTAAAAATAAGGATGCAAATTTTACATAGAGAATTTTCAAAATAGAGTTTCCCGAAGACAACTTGTTAAATATTTTCACGCTAGGATGATCAACTAAGGCCTTTGACTTAGGTCGTTGGTTTTATTCTCTGCAAATGTGATTACTGTGAAAGGGGGTTACAGCTTACTTTAGTTTTGCTAACAAAAGCACAGTCTTTTTTCATGATGCAGTTTTCCTCCAAGAAGATCTGGTCTCCTTCCCTCCATACCCATCCAGAGTGACAAATGGACCACAACTGTAATCTCGTCAGCTGCTTTAGGATGAATGAGAAGGTGCGGAAGAGAATGCAGAGAAGATTGACTGGAATGTTTCAAGGGACGAGGGAATTTAACTCTAAGGTTAGAAAAGAGGAGCTGGGGTTGTTCTTCTTGCAGCATAGCAGGCCGAGAGAAGGCTTAGTAGAGATGTAAAAGATCATGACAGGTCCAGAAAGGAAAAACAGGGTGAAAAACACGATGATGCTGGAGGAACTCAGCAGGCCAGGCAGCATCCGTGGAGAAAAGCAGGCGGTCAACGTTCCGGGTCAGGGTCCTGCATCACTGTGTTTTTCATCTAGATTCCAGCATCTGCAGTCCTTTCTTTCTCAAGGATAAACAGGGGGAAAGCTGTTCCCATGAGCAGCTTGTTCAAGGATCAGGAGGCACAGATTTAAAATGAAAGGGGGTGTGGGGATTGGTAAGTAAAGAGCAACAGAGGTACAGGAGATATGTGAGGAGGAAACTTTTTTTTAGAGAGATTGGTGAAGATCTAGAGCTCACTGCCTGCGAAGGTGGCGGAAGTGGAGTCAATCAGAGCTCTCAGAAGAGGAAAGGTTAGGCACGTGAGGGAGAATAATTTGCAAGGCTTTAGAGCTGGGGAATGGGCCTGGTTTCACTACCATGGTGCTAGCACGCTTTTCATGGGCTGAATGGCCTTCTTCTCGACTGTATTTAATGATTGCTATCATGGTCGTTAAGCAAGCACACACATTGTTGGAAAACAGATCATGGACAATTACAGCCGAGTGATTCTTGTATTTGTTGGCAATAGAATTTCAAAATTAGCAGCTTCATCACAGACTTGTTACTGTGCAGGACCAGCTACCTTTCTTTATCTTTGTATTCATCATAATAAATACATTAACAATCCCTTTACCAGTCCATGGAGGGGAAAGAAACAGTGAAGATATGCCAGTGTCTCAGCACTGACCTTACAATCTCTTTCAGAACTTCAGTCATGTGCAATAACTCACCTCTCCTTCTCTGGGCCAGGGCCTTCCATTTTGTGTGTATTTGCTTTGATTTTGCCTTTTCTTCTGCCCTCCATCAGCAAATTTGCACAGCAAAGGCTCACCGGGGGCTGCAAAAGCAAACAGCCGAGGCCACATTAACAACAGCAAAGTGATTATATCAGCAGAAGTACATTTTTTTGTGTTGTTGAATGCTTTTGAAGTACAGCTTGTTAAAACAGATACCGTGAGTCCCTTTCACATTAGATGCCAACAGCTAATGCAAACTGTTCAAACTTCAAAACACTGATGCGGAGTGCAAGTGCTTAGATTATTCTACACCCGAGTCTGACAAATTCCTGCAAATATTAAAAAAAGATAAGGTGCTCTACAAGGCAGATGAGGGTTACCCACCTGCATTTTGGTGTAAACCTTTTATCTGGTCTTCCAGATGTACAACATAAAAATGCCAAATGCCTTTGAACAATGCCGCTTCCCCCAGCTTGTTCATCAAATTGTTTTGTATTTTTACAACTGGAATAACCTGAGTTTAAGTTTACTTTCAGCCTTGTGGAGGGTGCCAGTCAATTCTTCCTTCTTTGTTACAAATTGTGAATATCGTTACTACAATGTTTTGTACAGCAGCTTTACATTCCCAAATCCAGAGAATAAACACCTTTGAAACTTCCTCAGTATGCATCTAAAGCCACATGTCATAATAATTAACACTTGCAAACACAAATTTATGAACAGCTTATGATCATGGTGATATGAGAGTGACTGCCCTCTGAGAGTCACCCATGAGAGTGACTTCTCAACATGGTGTTGAGAAGTCTTGAGGAAACTCTCCATAGGTCAGAGGTATCAGTGCAGGAGTTCCTCAAAGGACTGCTTCAACGATGAGTTTCCCTCTCTCATAAGGACAATAGTGAGGGAGATGGCTGATGATTGCAATTTTTAGTTTCATGCCACAAGTTCTGGACAACATTAAGAAATCAACTTGCTCTTAGGTCACAGAGAGATATAGTATGGAAATAGGTCCTTCAGCTCACTGACTCCATGTCGACCATCAACTGCCCATTGACACTCATTCTGCATTAATCCTATTCTTACATTCGATCGACTCCCTCCAGATTCTACCACTCACCTACACACTGGGAAGAATTTACAGTGGCCAATTAACCTACAGACCCGCATACCTTTGGGATGTAGGAGAAAACCAGTGCACCTGGAGGAAACCCATACAATCACAGGGAGAATGTGCACATTTCACACAGACAGCACCTGAGGTCAGAATTAAACCTGAATGTCTAGCAGTGGCTCTACAGCTGCACACTGTGCTGCAGTTCTGTTTAAGTATCATCCAGTCTTCAAAGTGTAAGGCAATAAACATTTGGAACAAGAGGTTGAACCACTTCTTTTAAATACACATCAGAAAATTGAACCTTCTCAATATTCTAGGAGGTCACAATTGACCAGAGATCACTGGACCATCTACTTAAATACTGTGGAGAACACAATAGAATACAATGCATTACATGCACATTGCAATATACCTCGAAATGAAACCCTTGACTGTTTTCTCTCTGTAACCTGGAGCAGGGTGAATTCTTTGATACCTTCTGATCGAGCCAGACGTGTGAGTAGGTCACTGCACTTCTGCACATTTAAAGGACTCACATATCAAAGAAAGGATTATTTGGGAAATCTGGGAGTCCGGCCAAAAGAAGACCCCTGAGGGCACGTACCACCAGACTTAAGGACAGCTTCTACCCCACTGTGACAAGATGATTGAATGGTTCCCTTATACAATGAGATGGACTATGACCTCACGATCTACCTTGTTGTGACCTTGCACCTTATTGCATTGCACTTTCCCTGTAGCTGTGACACTTCACTCTGTACTGTTACTGTTTTTACCTGTACTACATCAATGCACTCTGTACTAACCCAATGTAACTGCATTGTGTAATGAATTGACCTGTTTTTAAGACAAGCTTTTCACTGTACCTCGGTACAAGTGACAATAATAAACCAATACCAATACCAACTTCAGAAATACATACACAGACATGCAAAGGTGTGGAGCCATCCAAAGCCAAGCAAGATATGTTGGATGGCTACAGAAGTGTGAGACAAAAGATAGAAGAGAGAAAACACAGCTAAAGTTGTTTAGATGTTGCAAGTACTATGGATGGCAACATGAGCCACCGATAAAGAAATTCCCTGTACAATTAGTCCCCAGGTTACGACATGGTTATCTTTCTGAGAACTGTTCATATCCCGGACTGTTCATAGGTCAGAAATGAAGAAAGTCAATGTGTGGGAGAGGGAGCGGGAACGGGGAGAGGGAGCGGGAACGGGGAGAGGGAGTGGGAACGGGGAGATGGAGCGGGAACGGGGAGAGGGAGCGGGAACGGGGAGAGGGAGCAAGCATGGGGAGAGGGAGAGGGAACGGGGACAGGGAGCGAGCACGGTAGAGCAGCTGCCAGCCGGCCTCATTGACTCAGTGAGTGAGTCTGCTCGGTGCTCCCAACTCTGTTCAGCTCAACCCATTCGTTGTGGCTCTGGAGATGGGGGGTAGGGAGGGGAGAGAAGGCACACTGAACTGCCCCACTCCCACCCAGCAGAAGATGCCTACAGCCCCGCAGCAGCCGTCGTCAAATCCACCCCGCCGGTCTCTCAAACACTCACATCTACAGGGTGCCCATAAGTCGGGCATCTGTAACCAGGGGAAGACTTGTACATGGTAAAAAGTGTGCAAAACATGAATCAGAAAGTCATTTCTGAAAATAATGCACGAAGAAGAGGACAGAGCTAGTGGCAGTCAGATTCAGACTGCGAGTTGAACACAATGAACAAAATCAATTCAGTGGAAGGACCATCCAGTTGAGATATCTTAGATATCTATATCTAAGTCATTGGTACAGGGGTATTTGGTGATAATTCAGCTTGAATCAGGAGCATCATGCAACATCCTCCCAAAGCAAGTCAGTAGCATAGCAGTTAGCGTAACGCTATTACAGCGCCAGCGATCTGGGTTCAATTCCCGCTGCTGCCTGCAAGGAGTTTGTATGTTCTCCCTGTGTCTGTGTGGATTTCCTCCAGGTGCTCTGATTTCCTCCCACATTCCAAAGATGTACAGGTTAGGAGCTGTGGGCATGCTATGTTGGCGCCGGAAGAGTGACGACACTTGCGGGCTGCCCCCAGCACTTCCTTAGCAATGCAAAAAGACATATTTCACTGTGTGTTTCGATGTACATGTGACTAATAAATAAATATCTTATCTTATATCTAATCTCAAGATAGTGCGGGTGAAATTAGTAAGCCATGTGCTATTGATCTTCAAGTCCACACTTGCTGCATAATGCTCTCTGAAGGTGACGAACCAAAATGTCACAAGAACTATGATGTGGATCTCATTATAATGGACAGAAAAACATCACACCAATATTCAGAGGTATTCTATTAAGGCAGATGGGACTAATAAAAGCCATGCCACAACAGTAGTCACAAAGTTAGCTTCAGTGATAGCTTCACTTCAACCCCATATCTAACATATGAATATGTAGATGTCTTTCATGGAACGGGCAAATTAGAAGACAAATGCCATCCAGTTTAGGTGAGAGGAAGAAGCGATAGCCCACCCACCAAGGCATATTTCAGTGGCTCTTAAAGAGAATGAGTTGGAAAGGTAAAGTCAGCAGACTCTCTGCACCTCCCCCTGCCCCGAGCATCCATTTTGTTATGTGCTGAGATATCAGGCAGAGCATTTGCCTGTACCCAGAGAACTTAATGGAGCTCTGACTATGAAGGTGACAGAAGAGATATTTTCCAGATATAAGTAGGGCAAAACATTTTAGTGTGATGGATGCAAACAATTGGTTGAGTTTCATGAGGAGAGCTTATATTTAACACTGCAGGCAGATGCCTCAAAAGAAAAGAGCATTGGACCAATGATTTTGCTGGAGAGGCAACCAATAGAATATACAAGCAGACATTCTGTACAAATTGAGGAGCTGCTTGCTGTAATCTTCAGATTGCAAAGGATTTACCAAAGACCAATGGTAGAACACGTAGTATATACTCGAGGCCATGACTGTCAAGCCCCTCCACTATCACCAAAAAAAAGTTACAAAGAATGTTTAGTGAGGATGCAGGTGTGCAATATAAAGACTTATTGGTCTCCAAACAAAAACCATGCACATAGCTGACATGTTTAGTTGGACATAGAACATAGCACAGGACAGGCCCTTCAGCCCACGATACTGTGCCGACATTTTATCCTGCTCTGAGATCTATCTAACCCTTCCCTCCCACATAGCCCTCCATTTTTCTATCATTCATGTGCCTATTTAAGAGTCTCTTAAATGTCCATAATATATCTGCTCCCACAACCTCTGCCGGCAGTGCGTTCCATGCACCCACCACTCTCTGTGTAAAAAATTTACCTCTGACATCCCCCTTATACCTTCCTCCAATCACCTTAAAATTATGTCCCCTAGTCTTAGCAGTTGTCGCCTTGGGAAAAAGTCTCTAACTGTCCACTCGATCTATGCTTCTTATCATCTTATCAAGTCACCTCTCATCCTCCTTTGCTCCAAAGAGAAGAGCCTTAGCTCACTCAACCTATCCCCATAAGACATGCTCTCCAATCCAGGCAGCATCCTGGTAAATCTCCTCTGCACCCTCTCTAAAGCTTCCACGTCATTCCTATAATGAGGCGACCAGAAATGAACACAATACTCCAAGTGTGGTCTAACCAGAGTTTTAAAGAGCTGTAATATTACCTCATGGCTCTCGAACTCAGTACCTTAACTAATGAAGGCCAACACACCATACGCCTTCTTAGCAACCCTATTGACCTGCACGGCAAGCTTGAAGAACCTATGGACATGGATCCCAAGAACCCTCTGTTCCTCCACACTGCTAAGAATCCTCCCATTAACCTTGTATTCTGCCTTCAAATTTGATCTTCCAAAGTGTATCACTTCACACTTTTCCAGGTTGAACTCCATCTGCCTGTCTCAAGGACACAAGGGATGCTGAGAATACTGAAACCGAGAAAGTCAGTGCTACAAGACATATTCCATTCTCCCAGACGCTGATGGAGGAGAAGGAGGAGTCCATCATTTTAGATGGTGCTACACCTGACGCAAATGATCCAGACAGAAAGGAATAGATGTACTGTGAAGCTGAAACTTGCAGGTCATACTTACACATACTTTCATTTCTTGAACGATACAACATTTTAACGGGGGTAGATGCACCGATGATGTTTCCCCTGGCTGGAACCCAGGATCAGAGCGTCAAAATGAGGGCCTGGCTATTCAAGGCAGACAATGGAAGACATTTCTTCACTCAGACTTTACAATTTCCCGCCTTAAAGGGCTATGGAGACTCATTCACTAAGCATAGTCAAGACAGAGATTAATAGATCTTTAGACATTAAGGAAATCAAGGGATATAAGTCTACTGCAAGAAAGTGGCACTGAAATAAGAGATTAGCTGTGAACATACTGAATGGAGCAGATATAAAGGATTGATTGGCCCACTCCAGCCTTGTTTCCTTACGTTCTCCTGTAAAAGATGATCTGGGCACTCAAGGTGACCTAATCTTCAGAGGCGAGAGGGCAATGGCTCCCAATGTACGGCAAAGCAACATGATTAAATGTGCTCACTCCTGACACCTACAGGTGAAGGAATGACTGTGGTGCAAGAGAAAGGATCTCCCGGCCAGCGATGAGTGGGATGATCAGGAACCATGTAAATGAAATACAAGGTATGTGGATCTCTAGAAAGGAAACAATTAACTCTCATCAGGTCCCACAAAGCCCTGGGGCACATTTGCACCAGACATAATTTTCCTGAAAGATCACCAGCCTCAAATGTTAACATCTGTTTCACACCCCCCCCCACCACCACCAATGGATGGTGCCTGACCTACTATTTCCAACATTTTCTATTCATGTTTTAGATTCCCAGCATTTGCAGCTCTTGCTGCTTTTCAGTTGCTGAACATCAGTTGTTCTGGGCAGGGTCACTGTGTCTGACGGACACTAGCGAAAAGGCAAATGGGCAAGCAACAGGTAAGATCTCTTTATTAGTCACGTGTACATCGAAACACACAGTGAAATGCACCTTTTGCGTAGAGTGTTCTGGGGGCAGCCCGCAAGTGTCGCCACGCTTCCGCCGCCAACATAGCATGCCCACAACTTCCTAACCCGTACGTCTTTGGAATGTGGGAGGAAACCGGAGCACCCGGAGGAAACCCACGCAGACACGGGGAGAATGTACAAACTCTGTACAGACAGCGGCCGGAACTGAACCCAGGTCGCTGGTGCTTTAATAACGTTATGCTAACTGCTACGCTACCGTGCCTGCCCTGCAACAATGAAGAAGACCAAATCTTCTAAAGTGATATCTAACTAATGCTTTCTGCCCTCATGATTGAGCTCATAAGCAATTGTGAGGTCTATAAACTCTCCCATTCAGGGCATTAAGGAAAGTAACATTCACATTCTATGAGGGTTTTGCCAAGAAAAATGTTAAAGCTATACCATTTTAAGGAAATGTTACTTCCTTAAATGGAGTGCTCTCTATATTGCAACATTGATTAGAAGCAAAGAGAATCATTGAACGATAGAGTTGTACAGCACAGAAACAGGCCCTTCAGCCCAACTTATCCATGCTAACTGTAATGGCTATCCATGCTTATCCCATTTGCCCACATTAGGCCCATATCCCTTTACTCCTTTCTTATCCAAGTACCTGTCCAAATGCTTTTTAAATGATGTAATTGTATCTGCCTCAATCACTTCCTCTGGCTGCTTGTTCCATAGAACCATCATCCTCTGTGTGAAAAATCTGCCCCTCAGATCTTCTTTAAAATTTCTCCCTATCCAGCTTAAACCCTATGCCCCTCTTGTTGTAGACTTCCCCACCCATGGAAAAAAGATTTCATCTATACTTTCTATGCCCCTCAAAATTTTATAAATCTCTATAATGTCATACCTCGGCCTCCTATGTTCCAGCGAGAATATACCCAGCCAATCCAATTTCTCCTTTAAGTAAAACCCTCCATTCTGGGTAACATCCTGGTGAAGCTCTTCTGCTCTCATTCTAATGCTACCACATCCTTGCTGCAGTGTGGTGACCATAACTGTACACAGTACTCCACGTGCAGTCTGACCAATGTTTTGCAACATGACATCCTAACTCTTATACTCAAAGACTCAGCCCAAGAAGGCAAACGTGCCAAATCCTTCTTCATTATGTCACCATCTTCAGGGATCTATAAACTTGCACCGCAAGATTCCTCTGTACATCGGCACTCCTGAGGTCCCTGCCATTTACTATATCTGTCCTGTTAGCATTTGACGTTCCAAAATGTAGTAATATGGAACTTGCCTGAGTCTGTCTGCCTCAGTGGAGAAGGCCACAGTAAGAATGATCTGCAAACATAATAAGTTTTTCTGTTACTTAATAATGTACCCTTGTTGTGAGTTTGAACTACAGTCTATTTTTCCAGTACCTCAGAGATACTGAGAGAATCCCAGTTTAATCTAAGCCGGCTGGGTGGAAGTTTGTATTAATTGTCCACATCAACATTCTGTGTGTTCAAAGATGTCCTGCTTATTTCACATCGCCACAGTTGTTGAGCAAACTTCCTTCAATCACATTGCTTGGATTATTCCAGAATTTATTTGAAACTAGCCCTTTTCAAAATATACTTCAGGGTCTTGGCCTTTAGTAGTCTGATGTTCAGGTTAGATTAATCTGTGTTTGGCAGATTAAGAGCTTGGGTTTTGCAGTACATCTTCATGGAAAATAGAGACAGAAATTTAAGGAGGGAATTACAGAGGGTGGGCTTCGACACTTGAAAGCTGACGGGATGAAGGGAGCTGGAAATCAAATGTGGAATTTTACATAGTTCTATAACCAGAAAAAAGTTAAAGATCTTGAAGGGCAAAACCATGATGGAATTTAAACACAAGGCTGTGATTTTAAATTTAGCATATGGGGGCACAGGAGCAAGCATAGAGTTGATGGGTGAACAGGACTTGGGGAAGGATGGACAGCAGTTTAAGAAGAGTATTGTAAAGGTCGGAAAATGGGAGGCATGACAGGAATAATTGAGTTGAGTTGTTACAAATGCATGGTCGAGGATTTCGACAGATGAGAGATGGTGGATGCAAAATGTCAGTTTTGAGTCAAATAGGTCAGGAAGATTGTGAACAAAAGAGAGAGGAAGAGATCTTACTATAAAAAGGAGAGGAAATGAAGTTCATAGCAAGACCTGAAGATGTGACTTCAATCTGTCACGTGCAGAGAGGGTCTTTGTCCAGGGTAACTTCTCTGATGCTCTTGCTGTCTTTTTCTATGAACTTATGTCCTTCTAAGTTATTGGGTAGCTTATGGAATTTGTCAGTTAATGTATTCTCTAGTTAGCTTTACACAATTTCTTCTTTTTGCCGGTTGATATGTATCCATGAAGTTACATAAACTTGAAAAGAATGAGAAGGGAAACACTGCTCTTAGTAAATGGATGCATTTAATATGCTAATTTACATAATGATCATTTTTGGTCAATTCTGATGAATTGACCAAAAATGAGCTCTCTCTGAATGAGGGAATAAAGTACAGCAAATAGAAAATATATGCATGAATAGTTTTAATATGGAAAATAATGAATAAAACTATTAAAATGGTACCTTGCAATGAATCTACGGAGCCCTTTTTGTTCATTAGACTCATTCAATTAATGGTACATGCAGGGTTATCACCAAACAGCCCCGCTAAAGCACCAGTTATTGTTCAGGAAAATTCTCAATTTAGAAAATTCCTGGCCAACATTTACATTTACTGGATTCCCTCACCAAAACTTTGATGTTCTTAAGGCAATAGCATTAAGCATCACAGGGTATTTACAGCACAGTCAGCTAAAGAGGCTGACAACTTTAAATTCACTAAATGGATTGCACTAAACGGAGAGTCAAGATTGCATAAACACAAAGGCATCTACATTAACCACTGTCTGTAGTGGAGATCTGAAAGAGTAATGAAATATGATATTAGTTCTCAAGCTCGATTTTAACCAAGGGTTCTATAAATGGAGTACATTGTTCTTTAATCTTGTTTGAATGCATTTTGCTCAACAGATCCATTAATTGAATTCAGTGAAATCAATTGTAAAATTTCCAGCTTCTTCTTAAATGAAGGCAACTATTCCTTACTACGTCCATTATGAGCATTGTGCACTTATGCAATCATGCATTTGGATAAAATATTTTAAATACACTAAAATTAAGAGTGGACTGTCACAGAGACTTGATACAAAATTTCCAGTATTTTCTGTCAACTTATCACTGCTGGTAAAAGATTACCATAAGTGTCAGGGATAAGAGAGGAAAAAAAAATCCATTGCCCGATTTATTCCTGTTAGCTACATCTCAGAGGGATTCCTTATAAAGCTAAGGGCTTGTGAGTTAATCAGAAGGATTACATTCCAAGGTCTGATTTATTCATGCACTTAAAGGACCTTATTTTCTCCCCTATAAATTCAGATCTAAAATTGAACAGAACTCTCTGTGCTCAGCTGCAATGTGAATCTGTGCCAGTATGCAGTGAAGGTCATGCACAAGACCCTTAAAATATATGCATATTTAGAGCTATATTTTGAATTGTTTGGATATAGGGCCAAGTCTTGCATATTTTTTGCACTGAGCAAAGCTTGGAGGTGGTAAAATAGCCCAAGAAGAAAAATATTTGCTACCTAAATTGTAACATTATAAGTCCTATTTTCCATGCATCCATTTCTGACAAGCAGACTCACTTGCCAGATGAATGCAATGTGCCTGCAATCTTCTAATGTGTATGACAGGCAGACATGGCACACTGCCAGCAGTGCATTCAACTGGTTTGAAAGTGATGTTTTCCAACATGCAGTGTGGCTAGATGTAAAGCGTTTTCAAAGAAAATATCTCTTGTTTATCAAATGCAGAAAACATTTTAAAAAATGGGAACAGGAGCTTGCTTTGCCATTCCACACAATCATAGCTGATCCTCTGTCATAATACCTTAATTCCAATCTCCCCCCATATCCATTGATACATGTTTTTGCCTGGAAATCTGCCTATATTCTTCTAAAATACATTCGGCACATTGGCCTCTACAGCCTTCTGTGGTAGAGAAATCCAAAGATTCACCATCTGCTGGGTGAAGACATTTCTCTGTTCGTCAGTCCTAAAGGTCCTTTCCCTTATTCTGAGACAATGGCGCCTGGTCCTAGACTCCTCAGACAGGGTAAGCCTCCTCCCTGAATCAAGCCTGTTTATAATTGGCGGAACTTCATACGTTTCAATGAGATCACCTCGCATTCATCTAAACTTTAGTGAGTAGAGTCCAAGTTGCCTCAATCTCTCCTGATACTGCAGACCTACCATCCCAGGAATCAGTCTGCTGAAGCTTTGTTGCACTCCTTCTTTCTCAAGTATGCCCCTTCTTAGGTAAAAAGACTAAAACTGCACCCACTTCTCCAGGTATGATCTCACAAAGACCTTGTATAATTGTATAAGATATCCTTGTTCCTTTCCTCAAGGACTCTCGCAAATATACCATTGGAATTCTTAACTGCTTGATGCACCTGCATGCTTGGTTTCAAAGAGTACAAGAACACCAAGATATCTTTGTTCATCTACATTTCTCAACTTATCAACATTGAAATAACTCTCTGCTTTTCTGTTGACTTCACATTTATTCACATTATGCAGCATCTACCATGTATTTATGGATACAGACAAACTAATTCAGAAAATGATATTGTTCACTGCACCAATAATTAAGCCATTGTTGAAGGGATCAATGGAAGAATTGTGGACCACTTTCAAGTGAGTAGAATATCTGAAGCTTCAGCTTTGATGTTAAATTGAATGACGAAATAAACCATTTTGCACAAAGGTTATCCCATATCAAGTGAAGTGATCCTTCTGTTGTAACTTTGAATAATTGATTTTCATAACGTGAAGTGAACGCCCTTTTAATTCCCGATGCAAGCCTTTACTCAGGATGAAACATTTTTGATTACGTCATATAAGCACCGATCCTCTTTGTTAACTAAAATAGGATTTCAATACTTTCACAGGTCTGGTATTGTAAGGTTAATGCACACAAACCAGCTCTTAGATACCTCCTCTCTCTTTGGAAGCCTTGTCTTAGACTTAAAAGCTCGAAGGGTATGAAATTGGTCAAAAGCAATAATGCAAGACTGGTGATCCATTTTGCAACCCAAACTACTTTTCTTTGAGGCACAAAAGGAGATTGCGTGTGGTATTGAAAGCTGCTGATTTGCTATTGCCTGTTTTGAGCCACTGGTAATTACATATCCCAATATTAATGTAGAAATATTTGCTATGTTGCTGCAAGAACTTCATTTTCTGGGGAAGGGATTCTGAACAGTTATAATACAGATAAAGGTTTAACCCCTTGAGCGCTTACATGATTTTGCAAGTGGGAAATATGAAATTAACAGTGGACCCTCAGAGCCATTAAGCTGGTGAGTGATAAACCTCAAAGACAGTGTAATCAACCTTGCATAGTGTTAAGTTGACTATTTTTCCAATCAAAAGAGCTGAAAGGACAATCAACTATTTTGATCAGTTGAAAACAGGACGCCAAATGCAACAAGCGATCTAAGCTTTCACTTAAAAATACAGAAATAGCAGACATAAAACATGAAGCCACATACAGAAGTTACCAGTAACATGAGGCCACTATTTTGCTTAACTGCTGTTAGAAAAAATGAATTTGCAGCATTATTAGGACTTCACATGACCAAACGATCTGCATTTCAGCTCTGTGCCAATAGAACTATATCAATATAGTATAACATTTCTTGGAGACAATCTTTCAATATCGACAGTAAAGCACAAGAATTAGTCTAAAACAAGACAATTATCTAACAAATATCACCAAACACCGAGAAATTAAACCTACCTGAATACTAAACATTAATTAAATTAAATGCATAGCTTATGAGTCAAACTGAGCAATTATAAAGGTTCATGCATCCACAAGTCTATCGATGACACAGCGAACTATGCCAGCATGCAAATGCATTATTTTATGGAATAATCTGATCCGAATGTATGGGGGACTACACTGGATAGCAATGGAAAGCAAGCACCCATTCAAACTAGTGCTGGCCATGCACAAATTAGAGGGCACTTTAATTCAGTGGATATGTTATTGGAGCAGTAATCTAGAGACCTGGACTAATGATCTAAAGACGTGTTCAAATTCCAGTTCAGCATTTAGGGAATTTAAAATCAGTAAATTCTGGAAATAAAAAAAAACTGGCATTGGCTGTGATGATTATGAAGTGGTCAGACAATTATAAAACCCCATATGGTTCACTGATGTCTTTTAAGGCAGAAATCTGCTATTTTTACCCAGTGTGTCGTAGACCCCACAGGAGTGTGGTTGATTCTTGAAACTGCTCTCTGAAATGACTAGCAGGTGGCCTGTAGCCAGGACAGGGGAAAGAGCTGTCTGGGTGTTCCACTGCCACAGGCCGAGATTGCAAGCAGTCTCAAATAGGGATGCAAATGTAGCATCCTTCAAATAAAGACCGATTAATGTGCAAAATAAAATGCGAGGCACACTAAAGTCATAGAGTCATACAGCAGGGAAACAGGCCTTTTGGCCCAACTCGTCCATGTCAACCTTGTTGCCCAGCGAGCTAGTCCCATCTGCCCGTGTTTGGCCCATAGCCCTCTAAACTTCTCCTATCCATGGACTTATCTAGATGGCTTTTAAACGTTGCTAATGTGCCCGCCCCAACCACTATTGCTGGCAGCTTATTCCAAATACGCACCACCCTTTGCGTGAAGAAGCTGCCCCGATGTCCCTTTTAAATCTCTTGCCTCTGATCTTAAACCTATGCCCTCTTGTGTTTAGCACCCCCTCCCTGGGAAAAAGACTGTGTGCTTTCACCCTGTCTATACCCCTCATGATCTTATACACCACTGTCAGGTCACCCCTCAATCTCCTACGTTCTAGGGAATAAAGTCCTCGTCCAGGCAAAATCCTGGTAAATCTTTTCTGTACTCTTTCCAGTTTAATACCATCTTTCCTATAATAGAGTGACCAGAACTGTGCACAATACTCCAAGTGCGGACTCACCAATGTTTTATATAATTGTATCATAACTTCTCAACTCCTTTACTCAATGCCCCAACTAGCAGGGCTGCCAGAATGTATGCAGTCAACACTATAATGAGTGCAACATCAAACTTGCGCTAGGGTTTATGGAGCTTGAAGTTCATCCTCTCTAGCACTGAAATGGTGGCCAGCTCATTATCACACTTACAGACCCAATCATCCTGCAGTATCTGATGGCGGTGTCTTGGGCAGGCACGGTAATGTAGCGGTCAGCATAACGCTATTACAGTGCCAGTGACCCAGATTCAATTCCGGCTACTGTCTGTAAGGAGTTTGTACGTTCTCCCCATGTCTGCGTGGGTTTCCTCCGGGTGCTCCGGTTTCCTCCCACATTCCAAAAAGACGCACAGGTTAGGAAGTTGTGGGCATGCTACATTGGCGCCGGAAGCGTGGCGACACTTGCGGGCTGCCCCCAGAACACACTACGCAAAAAGATGCATTTCACTGTGTGTTTCGATGTACATGTGACTAATAAAGATACCTTATCTTATCCATTGCAGCAGATGCAGTGGCTGTGTGCTGCACTGGAAGTTCACACTGCTTCAATGCATTCCAAGATTGCTGCCATCAGGGAACTAGATATCAGTGTTTAAAGAGCCACTCAGGGTGTGATGGCATTCCAACAATTTGCCTTCCGAAAAGTTACTAGAAATAGCCGAAGCACCTCTCCAGGGAAATGGGAAGTGGCTTCCTGGAGCATGATTCTTCACTCAGGATGACAGCACTGACTGCCACACTGCCAGTGCCCTTGCTACTACTGGTCAGCTTCTGTGCTCCTGCCAAGGGTTGGAATGTTGAGTGGACTTTAGGTTTTATTCAGTCAAGCAAGTTATAATGATCAGCAAAAGGGGGAAGGCTGTTGTGGAACAGAGAATCAGACGTTCAGTTAGATCCGGCTCTTTGTGTTGCCTTCTCTATTTCTTTTCTCCCTCTCCCTCCTCTGCAGCTGCTGGCGAGGGCAGAGCACGCAGGATGACAGGTCGCACGACGTGCAGCAGACAACAAGTCTTGAGAACTACACTGCGGACTGCTGCCGGGCTTCTCCACAGCGACGCAGAGAGTGGAAGCAATGCTGGAGGTCAGCGGTGGTGAGCTCTGCAAGATTGTGGTCAACAGATGACCCATGATCCAGCCTGGAAAGAGGCAGAAACTTAAAATTTTATGGCCTCTATGACCTTAATAGCCACAAGGTCCCGACTCTACTGCGGCTTCAGTTATGGTTAAGGTATGTGATCAAAGTCTCCTGACACATTGTCTCATGCTGAGATTCACATTGGAGAACACTGTGATTCTATGAACTGCTCTATGGAGACAGTGATTGAATTGGGCCTCCTGTTCAGGCCCTTCTCCCCGTCAAACAGTCTGCCTTACGGCGTATTCCTCATCCTCATTCTGCCTATCACACTGCAGATCAATGATTGAGAGTAACAGAAACCCAGAGAATACACAATTCTCCTTCTACCATTCCATTTCCTGTAGACTTAATAAGTTACCACAAAATCTGAAAAATACAGATTCTGTCATGCTCACAAATCAATGAGCAACTAATCTGCAAGTAAGATTTGATCATCTTGAAAAGTCCCAAGCACAGAAATCATTTCTACAGTTAACAGAGGGATCCTTCTTGTGTGTTCATTGGGTTAGCTGCACGATCGAGTCTAACTTGGCAGCCCCAGCATGCAGGTTGATTCACAACATGATCTGCTTGCTGTGCTAACACTTTTACAACATAGAAACATACAGAATAGGAGCAGTAGGTCCTTCAGCCCTTTGAACATGACCTAGCATTCAATGCAATCACAGCTGGTCTTCTATATCAATACCATATTCCTGCTCTCTCCCAGTATCACAAAGATGCTTTTTGCTGAGAAATCTCTCTACTTCAAAATGCTATTCAGCTACTTGACCTCCACTTCCTTCTGTGGTAGCACATTCTACAGGTTCACCATCCTCCGAGCAAAGAAATGTCTCCTCATCTATGTCCAAAATGTCTTACCCCATATTCTGAAACTGAAAAGCACAGCTTTCATGCTTTTGTAGTACTGAATCAGAAAGGGCTGTCCACACAAAGTGAAAAGACTTATTCGACCGAGCTTTAAAATAATGGTTTGTTGAAGTGAATTACGCAGTCATCATAGAATTATTCAGCTGTTATACTGTTAAAAAAAAATAGATTCTCAATTGGTTCTCTAACACGCAAGTGCGCTATTCCAACAAAACCCTGCGCATGGGATTAAGGTGAAAATTTGCCCCAGTGAATACAGCCAGAATTCCAATATCTCATTTAGCAGAGTACTATAACATGTTATATACAAGGAGCAAGTGAAGGAAAGCAAAGTAATCTGATATTATTGTATTATTAATCTTATCAAACTTGATTGGTAAATCCACAGTAATACAGGTGTTGCACCCAGTGAAATTTCAATGCTGTGAAATTTTGAGCTGAATTCCTGAAACTAGTGAGTATATTCTAGTTTATATGGTTGATAAAATAAATAATAGATTAACTTTGAATGAACTGATGCACTACTTATTTAGGACTTCATCGACAGTGCCTTAGGGTGACATTGATCCACCTATGCAGTGAAATAACACATTGTGCATGCAAAACATAAAACTCCCAACCTTACAATCTGCTTTATATGATGCATTTTAAGCAAAGTCACAGGAAATCCAGGCATGTTGAGGAGATCTTGGCCAGATATCAGATATGCAGCAACCTTTACACATTTTATGATAACTGTGCAGTTTGACCACATTTGAACCTTTCCTGATATCAAATCAGAAAATCAGTCCTCCCTGTTTGGTACAGATATTTGAATTCTCTTTTATCTTTAACACTAGAGAGCTTGTAAAGCTGTTTCAGTGCATAAAATTGCAAATGTAGAATCAACTGCCAAGCAACCTCAACTAACTAAACATGTTTAAGTATCATCTGATTGTGCATTTGCTTATACATTTGATTGATAATGGTCATACGATATAAATTCATCCATATACAATCGAGGAACTATTGTCCCAAGACTGACATTAGCTACATTGGTAAATGGAGATCCTGCATGAAAAATCTTCCTCTCATGGGGAATGGAAAATTAGGATCAAAACAAAGCAAACTTCTAAAATTGTAAACTTTATTATATAGCATTAATGATTGGATTCATAAATCAGTTGTATAAATAGCAGCTTGCGAGACTGCAACAAGTTAACTGGGTGCTCGATCAGCCCAAGCAATGGGTCTTTTAGCAGACTCAGCACGTGACTCTCCAAGTGAAACAGTGCTCTTCTTCACTGCATCATTCTGCTTAACCTGGCTAGCAAAATACTGCTGAATGCATAATTTCATCAAGATTCTGGAAAAGGGGAGGTCCCGTGGTAACTACCACTAAACTAGTGATGCATAAATTATTGTGACAAGAGCAGGTCAAAGCTGGATTTCCTGTGGCAAGTGATTCACATTCTGACTCTCTAAAGCCTTTCCATGATATGCAGACCACAAAGGGCTACTCACTACTTGCCTGGATGAACAATGCTCCAGTAAAATGCAGTTAGCTCTGTGCCACCCAGGACAAAGCAGCCCATTTGATTAGCCGCACCATCCACCAGCTTAACCATTTACACATTGGTGCTCCATGACTGCAGTGTCTGTCAAGTACAAAATAATCTGCTGTTACTGGCCCAGATCTCCTCCATAGCACTTTCCACACCTGCAACCTCCATCATCTAGAAGGACCTTGAGAAATAGGAGCAGGAAGAGGCTCTTTAATCCCTTGAACCCACTATGCCATTCAATAAGATCACATTTGATCTAACTTCCTTCAAGTCCACTTTCCTATCCAAGCTCCATAACCCTCGAAAACCATGACAAATTAAATATCTGTTTAAGCTTTGAACGTATTCATGGATTCAGCCTCCACAGCTTTGTTGGGCAAGGATTGTGAAGACATTTTTCCTTACATGGATGCTTCTTATTCTGAGACTATGCCTTCTCGTCCTAGACGCACAAATTGAATATTCCGCTCTATCATGCTATGACTATGCAGATGACACAAAGATTGGTGGAGTTTGCAGGCAACAAGAAGATTGGTGCAGTTGTGGGAAGTGTAGAACACTATCAAAGGATACAGCAGGATTAAAGTCAGTTACAGATATGGGCAGAGAAATGGCAGGTGGAGTTTAATCCAAACTAGTGTGAGGTGTGGCAATTTGGGAGGTCAAATGTAAGGGGTAATATACAGTTAATGGCAGGACCCACAGCACTGATGTGCAGAGGGATCTTGGAGTCCAAGTCCATAGGTCACAGAAAGTGGCCACGCAAGGTGATAGGGTGGTAAAGAAGGCGTATGGCATGCTTGCCTTCATCGGTTGGAGCATTGAGTACAAGGGTAAGGAAGGCATTTTGCAGCTATATAAAACTTTGGTTAGGCTTCACTTGCAGTACTGTGTGCATTTCTGCTCACCTCATCACAAGAAGGATGTGGAGGCTTTGGAAAGCATGCAGAAGAGGTTTACCAGGATGCTGCCTGGATTAGAGGGTATGAGGTTGGACAAACTTGGGCTTGGGCTGTTTTCTCTGGAGTGTCGGGGTGTGAGGGGAGACCTGATAGAAGTGTATAAAATTATGAGAGGCATAGATAGGGTAGAGTGTCAGAATTTTTATCCCAAGGTCGAAATGACAAATACTAGAGGACATAGCTTTAAGGTGAGAGGGGGAAAGTTTACAGGAGGTGTGCGGGGCAAGTTCTTTCTTTTTCACAGCCTGGAACAGGCTGCCAGGGTGATGGTGGAAGCAGATATGATAGTGGCGTTTAAGAGGCTTTTAGATAGGGACATGAATATGGAGGGAATAGAAGGACATGGATCATGTACAGGCAGAAGAAATTTAGTTTAATCTGGCATCATGTTCAGCTCAGACATCGTGGGTCTAAGGGCATGTTTCTACACTGTAATGTTCAATGTTCTATGATCACTAGCTCCTTGGAGATTTTTTACTCTGAGTTCAATTATGAAGACTGTCTTGTTACACAACAGCAGATCCAAGATCGCCTGTTCAATGCTTGTCTCCATAACATATTAAGATGCATAGAAATACCATCAACTCCAAACTCCCCACCAAATCATGCACCATTCTTATTTGGAAATACATTGTTGTTCTTTCAAGCGCTGCTAGCCCAAAATATAAAAACTACCCTCCTAATACTGCTGTGGGAATGCTTTTGCCACCCAGATAGCAGCAGTTCAAGAAGTTGGCTCCCCTTTAAGAAGGGCAATTAACAATAGGCAAAAACTGCTGGTCTTACCAGAGAAACCAACACTCAGTGAACAAAATAAAGCATGTGGCAAGGTGAAATGGTATTCAAGAGTATTTAGAACATAAAATATAGAACACACTCGAGGCCATGACTGTCAAGCCCCTCCACTATCACTAAAAAAAGGTACAGAGAATGTTTAGTGAGGATGCAGGTGTGCAATATAAAGATTTATTGGTCTCCAAACAAAACCATGCACATAGCTGACATGTTTAGTTGAACATAGACCATTACAGCACAGTGCAGGCCCTTCAGCCCACAATGTTGTGTCGACATTTTATCCTGCTCTAAGATCTATCTAACCCTTCCCTCCCACACAGCCCTCCATTTTTCTATCATTCATGTGCCTATCTAAGAGTCTCTTAAATGTCCCTGATGTATCTGTCCCCACCACCTCTGCCAGCAGTGCGTTACACCCACCACTCTCTGTGCAAAAAAAATAACCTCTGACATCTCCCCTATACCTTCCTCCAATCACCTTAAAATTATGTCCCCTCGTGTTAGCTATTTTTGCCCTGGGAAAAAGTCTCTGACTGTCCACTCGATCTATGCCTCTTATCATCTTGTACACCTCTATCAAGTCACCTCTCATCCTCCTTCTCTCCAAAGAGAAAAGCCCTAGCTCACTCAACCTATCCCCGTAAGACATGCTCTCCAATCCAGGCAGCATCCTGGTAAATCTCTTCTCCACCCTCTCTGAAGCTTCCACATCCTTCATATAATGAGGCGACCAGAACTGAACCATAGAACCATAGAACAATACAGCACAATACAGGCCCTTCGGCCCACCATGTTGTGCCGACCTTTAAACCACTCAAGACTATCTAACCCCTTCCTCCCACATATCCCTCTATCTTAAATTCCTCCATATCTAACAATCTCTTGAACTTGACCAACGTATCAGCCTCCACCACCACCCCAGGCAGCGCGTTCCATGCACCAACCACTCTCTGGGTGAAAAACCTCCCTCTGATGTCTCCCTCGAACTTCCCACCCACTACCTTAAAGCCATGCCCTCTTGTATTGAGCATTGGTGCCCTGAGAAAGAGGCGCTGGCTGTCCACTCTATCTATTCCTCTTAATATTTTGTATACCTCTATCATGTCTCCCCAATCCTCCTCCTCCCCAATGAGTAAAGCCCATAATCCATACTCTCTAATCCAGGCAGCATCCTGGTAAATCTCCACCGTACCCTTTCCAATGCCTCCACATCCTTCTTATAATGAGGCGACCAGAACTGGACACAGTACTCTAAGTGTGGTTGAACCAAAGTTTTGTAAAGCTGCATCATTACTTCACAGCTCCTAAACCCGATCCCATGATTTATGAAAGCTAACATCCCATAAACTTTCTTAACTATCCTATCCACCTGTGTGGCAACTTTCGGTGATCTGTGGATATGAATCCCCAGATCCCTCTGCTCCTCTACACTGCCCAGAATCCTGCCACTTACTTTGTATTCTGCCTTGGAGTTTGTCCTTCCAAAGTGTACCACCTCACACTTCTCCGGACTGAACTCCATCTGCCACTTGTCAGCCCAGCTCGGCATCCTATCAATATCCCTCTGTAAGCTTCGACAGCCCTCCACACTATCCACAACACCACTGATCTTTGTGTCATCTGCAAACTTGCTAACCCACCCTTCCACCCCCTCATCTAAGTCATTAATAAATATCAAAGTAATGAACACAATATTCCAAGTGTGGTCAAACCAGAGTTTTACAGAGCTGCAACAATACCTCGTGGCTCTTGAACTCAATATCCTGACTAATGAAGGCCAACACACCATAGACCTACTTAACAACCCGATCAACCTGTGCGGCAATCTTGACATCGACCCCAAGATCCCTCGGTTCCTCCACACTGCTAAAGGTTGTTTTTTTTCATCCATTCATTGACCAATACAAAATAGGAATATGTGCAAGAAGGCTGGGAAACTGAAGAATATAATGATTGTTCATCACTTCAAGTTAAAAAAAAATGATTTTGGCAAAAGTGACCTTTTCTTCGTTTTGGCATCAAAGAAATAAGTCATGAAACTTAAGGAATATTTTGTTTTGGTAGATCACTGCCATTTCATTCTGAATATATGCCTCCCACACCACCCACACCACCTCAATATTTGCGTTTGCAACTGACAAACTCTTCTACCAAAATGGCCTGGTCAATCAGCACTGTCACAGAGACACCACTCGTCTGAATGGATAAGTGTCAAATGTAATTTCCACCTATGTATTTCAGATCCACCGATAACACACCACCAAATCCAAATGGCAACCTTTCAGCTGAATCTTGATTGCCGTAATTCGACAGATTAATTGCTTTGTGTTTTCCAACACAACACCTGGCAAAGTTCCAAATGTGGAATTAAAATCTCTCTGGCTTGTTTAATAGGTTGGAAATTTTGTTTCAATAGACAGAAAGTATTTAGAAGAAAATCAATCTGAGAAAGAATGTAGACAAGCAAATATAAATTTATTTCAATTGGACTGAAACCAGTAACTATTAATTTACTAGGGACAAGACTAGACTTACTGATTTCTCCAAGTTCACAGAATTTACAAACAGCACAATCTCGAAGCATTTCCTCCTGTTCCAGTTTTCCTTACTTTTTCATGTATGTTGGTGCACGTGTGCCTATTGCGACCATTCACTTCTTTAAACTTTGTCACCACTCTGAATGCTGTTATCCTTTTAACCAGGAATGATAAAAATCAGGAAGGAAGGATAAAGCATGCTGGATTTTGAGGACTAGTTCACTCAAATTCGCAGTGTGCAGTAAAATCTCAGGATATCGGTGCAACAGTAGTCTCCCAAACCTGCTGCTCGTGGAGATGTTGCATGCAATGAAACAATCTCAATCCAACTTTTTCAAGCACAAGTAAGTCAGAAAAAAAGCTACTCAATGTTGGCAGCACCCAGATTGCAATATTTCAGACCATGAAAAGGCTAATCTGGAAAGTGGAAAAATTCCAGATCGTTGACGTAATCCAAACTGATGAAGCAGTACGGGAAGAACATTGCTCTGCAGCTTCCCCACCTGGTAGTGCTCAGTATTAATAAAGGATTTTTTTTGAACAAGTTCATTCTATTCCACCATCAGAGTGAATTCAAAGGCAATTCTGACCATAAATGTCACATAAAAATCTGAAATGAAGGGATTTACCAGTTTACTGGCTTCAGCCCTAACCACTTCCAGCAGTTCGAAATTGTTTCCCTCAGAAGCACTGGGGTTCACACATGACTTACATTACAAGTTCTAACTTCAGGCAGCTAATTCCAAATAAAAAGCATGTTCAATAGACTACTCTATTATGATGTAAAGATTGAATTTTTTTTTAGTTAATTTACTTATGAGGATATAAAAGGCAGCCTTCAGCTCACTAGGTGGATGCTGGCTCCCAGCTGTGCAATCCTATTTGCCCTCTCCTTATTTCCCTGTAACCCTGCAATTTATTCTTTCACATGCTCATCAGCTCCCCTTTAATTCTTTTGCCAGTTATCTACACCTTGGGATAATTTACAGTGGCTGGTTAATCTGCCAGTATGGCTTTATGACATGGGAGGTAAGTGAAGCACCTGGGGGGGGGGAAACCCATGTGGTCAGGCGGGGAGGGGGGGAAATGTGCAAGTTCCACTCTGGCAGCATCGAGCCCAGGTCACCGGGGCTGTGGGGAAGCAGCCTTCACTGCTGCATCACTGTGCCCCCCATTGTCTTTCTCACTCATTTCTGACGGCGATACTTGTAAAGCCACGATTAAGGAACACAGCAGATTCAGAACCACAACACCTAGTCCAAGGAAGCCCAACAGTTCTTGTGTCACGTTGCGTGGTTACACAGTGGTACTCGCACGACTGCAGGGAGTCATCAGCTGCCTGCTCGTCAGCCCATGTCTGTGGGAGCAAAGTACTGGAAAGAAATGGCCAGGAAGGGGCAGTTAAAGGTTGGAACATAGCAAATGTTTGGTGCCTGCTATCCAAAGGGAACACTGGAGCAGAAGAAACTTGCTCTATTTTGCAAAGTATCAGCTGGCATTTGCAATACAGCACTGGATGCTTTCATTAAACAGATTTCCTTCCTATATGCCACTAAAAATGATTATGTGAAGTTGCCTTGGTGCAATCTGTCTGACAGTCACATCTCTGAATACCTCTGAATCAGGCAATTCACTGAAGAGGTAACAAAGTGTATCGATGAGGGCAGGGTAGTAGATGCGATCTACATGAACTTTTGTAAAGCCTTTGACAAGACTGGTTCAGGGCAAGTTGCCAAACTAGATCCCAATTTGGCTTGGCAATAGGAGACAGAGGGTGATGTTTAGGGGGTTGTTTTGTGATTGGATGACTGTGCCTAGTGATGTCCCACAAGGATTGATGCTATTTGTAAGATACGTAAATAAATTGTATGTGGATGTGGGAGGCAAGGTCTGCAAAATCACGGATGATATAAAGATCGGCAGAGTTGTTGGTAGTGTGGAAGGTAGTCTTAGGCTACAGAGAGATAGTGATGTGTTGATGAAATAGGCTGAAAAATGGCAGATGGAGTTTAATCCAGACAAATGTGATGTGATGCATTTTAGGAGCACTAATGTGGCCAGGACATACTGCATGAATGTTAGGGTCTCAGGGAGGATTGAGGAACAGAGGGACCTTGAAGTCCACGGACCCTTTAAAGTGGAAACGCAGGCAGATAACATGGTTAGGAAGACGCTCGGGATCCTGGTCTTCATTAGTCGATGCATTGAATACTGAAGTAAGGGAGGTTCAACTTTAAATGTAGGTCATACCTCAGCAAGAGCACTGCATGCAGTTCTGGTCATCAAGGCTTAGGAAGGATGTGATAAATACTGGAGAGGGTACAGAGGAGATTCACCAGGATGTTGCCTGGGATGGAGCTTTGCAGTTATGAGGAGAAACTGGCCAAGCTGGGTCTGTTCTCCCTATAGTGGAGGAGGTTAAGAGAAGACATATTTGAGGTATGTTAAGTTAGGGTAGACTGCAGGAAACTTTCCCTCATATCAGAGGTAGAGGACATAGTTTAGGGTAAGGGGAAGGAGACTTTAGAGGGGATATGAGAGGGGGACTTTCTTTACCCAGAGAGTTGTAGGTACCTGGAATGCATTGTTTAAGAGAGTGGTTGAAGCTGGGTTGCTGACAGCATTTAAGAAGTGTCTATATGAGCACTTGAATTGCTTAGGCATAGACGGCTGTGGACCAAGTGCTGGGCGATGGGATTAGAAAAGAAGGACGCTCACTGGTTGGCACGGATGAGTTGAGCTAAATGACCTGTTTCCATGATGTACAATTCTGTAATTCTATGATCATTAAGGAACTGCAGTGAGTTGAAAAGCGAAAAACCTACACGTGCTAGAAATCTGAAATAGAATCAAAAAATGCTGGAAATACTCATCAGGTCAGGCAACACCAACACTGTCTGATTTGTTGCATATTCCCAGAGTTCTTATTATCACAGCATAAGAGTGGTATCCAGGTGCACTGTGGAGGTTGCAGGTGAACACCCAAGGGTAGCACTTGTACTCCCCAATCTCTACTTGGTCCCTGGGGCCCACCACAAGCTGGCCCTCATTCCAGGGGGCCCAGCTTATTCTGGTCCAGACCAAGGACTCAAAGACCAGGCACCCAGGGCAAGACTGGACCTGGCACCAGGGAAATGATTGAGCCTGGGTCCAGGGACCCATGGATCACATCATCCAGTCCAATCTTCTGGGATTTGAGTCCACAGGTCGACATCCAACTCTGCACCCAGAGGTATCATGTTGGAAGGCCGACCATTATAAAATACTGCTGTACGATATAGTGGACACGTATGTCACTCTGTATCACTGCGATGCAGTGCTGATGGGCACAAGACTGTCAGTATATAACACAATGGTGGGTTCAGATCTCCTGCTGACATGAATGATAATTTCAAAAAGCTCTTTTAAAGAGCTGATGCGTGCATGATTGGTGTTGGGATTCTTTGAATTTCCATCCTTGCCTCATCAGAATTTCCTTTATAGAACATAGAACACTACAGCACAGTACAGGCCCTTTGGCCCACAATGTTGTGCCGACATTTTATCCTGCTCTAAGATCTATCTAACCCTTCCCTCCCACATAGCCCTCCATTTCTCTATCATTCATGTGTCGATCTAACAGTCTCTTAAATGTCCCTAATGTATCTGCCCCCACAACCTCTGCTGGCAGTGCGTTCCACGCACCCACCACTCTCTGTGTAAAGAAACTTACCCCTGACATCCTCCTTATACCTTCCTCCAATCACCTTAAAATTATGTCCCCTCGTGTTAGCCATCGTTGCCCTTATTGGTGAACTTGAGGATTCCCAGGCAAAGTTGGTACTGTGAAGGACAGGGTTTTTTTTTGTGGGCGGATGGGAAGGAAATGCATCCAGCTACCTGACTCATGGGAGATGGAAATGTTTTCCCTCTGAGAAACTGGTGTGACGAGCAGTTGCGTATTGTTTCAGAATGGCCTGGAGTGCTGTTCTGGAGTTAACCTCTAAATGTAAAAGCACACACTTTGAGCACTGCAATGCTTTCAAAAAATGGTCAGATATCATGAATGAGTAACTGACAGATTATGTGTACTTTCCTTTCCCTCTTTCACAGATTTGATATCACTTCACACAATGTCCAAGGTTAGCTTGGCTCATTGAGCTGACACTATACCTGAGATTTTCTGTTATACCATGGAGCTGGGGATGGCTCTGGCCATAACTCCAACCCACAACCAGCCTTGCCTGCAACCTGTCCCTTACTGTTGAAATGCAATGTTATTAACCCTACCTGAAAGTAACTGAGGATACCACTAAACAGTCACCATGTTTACTTAACACATAGAGTTAGCTTGATCGTCAAGTTGAATTTGGCAGCTGCAGTGTCAAATCCGTGGCTCGCAAGTATTTATGTCACAATATGCCTATTCTGCAATCATGCCAAGTGTCAACATGGCTGATGGCATGAGTCACACTGAAAATGTGTACACACAACGCAAGCAAAAAATTCAATCCAAATCACCACCAGTAGCCACAAACAACAGGCACAATATAGACTTGTTTTGAAAGCAGAATCTTTTTAAGCAATATCTTTAAGTATACACCTCAAATAATTGAATCAGACAGGATAAAGAATGGTATTCACTGACCAGAAATGCACTGTGCTACGTAAAAATCAGCGATTAACATTGACATGTGTTTACATCCTTCCTCTTTCTCGCTAAGACATCATTTGAAAGGCTTGAGGAAATAAGGTTTAATTGCAGAGTGAAGGCTCAGAAAGAAACTATTCCTTTGTTTTTTTTTAAATCGAGGTAAATTGCTAATTAAAGATCCAAGCCTGAATGATATTGATTGTGAGAATTACAGTGTTACAAACTCTCACGCAGCAAGCACGGGAAATCTAGTCAACTCTCCCTACCAGTCATTTTAACCTCAGTGGAAGGTAAGCTGTATCATGCAGTTGGGATGTCTGCCAAAGTTATAGTAGCTGATGAAATTCCCAGTGATAGTCACTGGATTGAGTTCAGGCTGCTCCACCACTTCACCATGAGCTAAACTATTCTCCCATCTAGCCCCAATTCCCAGCCTTTTTCCCCATATCCCTTGATACCCTGACTAATTAGATACCTATCGATCTCCACCTTAAACACTCCCAATGATCGGGCCTCCACAGCCGTATGTGACAACAAATTCCATAAATCCACGACCCTCTGGCTAAAGAAATTTCTCCGCATCTCTGTTCTGAATGGGAACCCTGTAATTCTAAGACTGTGCCCTCTTGTCCTGGACTCACCCGTCATGGGAAACAACTTAGCCACATCTACTCTGTCCAGTCCTTTCAACATTCGAAATGTTTCTATGAGGTCCCCTCTCATTCTTCTGTACTCCAATGAATACAGTCCAAGAACTGACAAATGCTCCTCGTATGTCAGCCCTTTTATGCAGTTTCAAACCTATACACTGAAAGTGCAGCTTGCAGACTAGGGAAGCTATTTTACCGGAGTTTAGCACACCATCTCTCAGTCTTGTGCAGAATCCCCTTATCCAAACTTTCCTTAATATTTCTTATTCACATTTCACTCAACAGTTAAACTTTAATGTGTGCAGTGGAATCATATAGGTATGAGTGAATTGGCAGACTGTTCTGTCAATTTCAATGCTTGCTCGCTATTAAAATGTACACAAAGTATTTACCCTTGCACATTGAAACCATGGAACTCGCTGAATCCAATTTCAATAATCATAAACCAAGTTGTTGGCCTATTTCATAACATCTACTGTGGTACATGTTATCCCCATGTATGTAGAGATCAGTAAAAAAAATTCTGCTTTACTCAATCTGGAAGAGAGCAGTGTTTGCAGGGGTTAGTAAGATTATTATGTTCTTTTACTGGCAGAAAGAGTTTGAATTAGTGATGAAATAAAAAAAATCTCCACCCACAAAAAAGGATCACTAATATTAATTTACCAGTTAAGCAAGGTTGGGAACAAACAAGTGCTGAGAAATCTGGGGCAGTTATGAAAATCAGGAAATTTAGACAGCAAAATGAGATTACTGGGGGTTTATAGAGAGAATGGTATTGAGTACAAATAGAGCAAGCCATTGCACAAAGCAGTTGAGTCAAAATCTGTCAGACTTTGACAGGGAATCAAAGCCAGATCCCTTTGTCCATGTGAATAACTTTCAGGATAATAATTGGACGAGTTCACCATAAGGTCAATAATAAATACAAATGGGATTTTAAACAAGTGACAAGCAGTTTTATAGCTTAAATTTAACTCTCATTCTCAACTATCCCTCCAGAATTCCAGGCATTTAACATACATAGAATCCTTAAATTGCCAAAGAGATAGTAGTCTCAACATTTCTTCACACAACTCCAAAGAAAATAGTGCGACATTGTTGAAAATCAACTAACCCAGACGAGGGGGATTTTGTGCACATTTCTGGAGTCATAAAATCCTGCACGAAATTCAACCCGACTTTTGGTAGGATTTTCATTTGTGCCGGCATCTTCCTTTTGGCATAAACTCTCTCAAATGATGTCAACAGTAGTATGATGTCAAAAGTTTGATTCTACCATGACTTTCAACCTCACATTTGAAAAATTACAGCTCTCATTTAGCCAAAGATAACCAGGTTTTACTTATTCCTTTTCTCTTTAAACTGTGCAATTTAAGGGGCCAATACTCAAACTGCATTCTTTGTCCTCACTGAGATCTATGACTCCTTCAAGATCACAGGCACTCTCAGCCTCCGAGCCTCAGGATCATTGGAGGCTGCTGCTTCTGATCTCTGCCGCATCTCACAAGTTTATTGTCCACTGCTGCATTGAGGAATCACCCAAACTCCAAATTCAAGGAGAGAAGACTTCTTCAACCAACAACAGGCAGATGGATTTGCCTGTGTTGCCGGGTTCCACAAACGACCAGTATTCACAAACTGTACGCATGCAATATTAATCTATGCAGAGACTGCCCTGGCAACCTCTTCCTGGCGGCACCTGAATGGGCCCTGGAAGGTCTCTGTTGCTCCTTTGCACAAAGAACATGCCTCCTCTAGATACTGTTTATCAATCTTCCTAGGTCCCTCTGACTCTTGGAGCACTTTTCCAGCACTGTTTCCCAGTTTCCACCAGTCAGTAACCATTTGTTAAATGACAACACACCTCTGTAACTCAAAGAGTGCTGCTTATCGTACCATTAAAAGAGCTGGCTGCCATGATTGCTGTCGCAATGTGAAATACCAGCAGCTCCAAAGATATCTTTATTAGTCACATGCACATCGAGACACACAGTGAAATGCATCTCTTGCGTAGAGCTTTCTGGGGGCAGCCCGCAAGTGTCGCCACGCTTCTGGCGCCAACATAGCGTGCCCACAACTTCCTAACTCGTACGTCTTTGGAATGTGGGAGGAAACCGGAGCACCCGGAGGAAACCCACAAAGACAGGGGGAGAACGTACAAACTCCTAATGGACAGCAGCCAGAATTGAACCTGGGTCGCTGGTACTGTAATAGCGTTATGCTAACCACTACACTACCGTGCTTGCCCTTACAGTAGATCAATAAGCCAATGGAATAAACTGAAACAGATGCTGTTCAACAGTACACAGGGAAACAGTACACAGAACAGGTGTGAAGGGTATGTTTTTTACTCAGAGAGTGGTGGATGCATGGAATGCGTTGCCTGACAGGGTGGTGAGGCAAATTCATTGGGGGCTTTTAAGTGGGGCTTGGATGGGCACATGAATGAGAGGAAAATAGAGGGATATGGGCATTCTGTAGGTAGGAGGGATTAGCTATGTCGGCACAACATTGTGGGCCGAAGGGCCTGTTCTGTGCTGTACTGTTCTATGTTCTACGAAACCAAAAACACTGTTCCATGAAATTTGTGATCTCAATAGAATTTCCACAAGTAACCCTTGGATAATCCACAATGTTGTCTTAGTGCCATGAAGATGTAACAAAGCAATTTCTAGGCCACTGTCAGAAACAAAACACAAAAGCGATGACAGTTATCACCAACCACAGTTGGATTAATGGGAAAGACATTGATTCTTCCAAATGGAGTCGGCTTGGATTTTGTTCTTGCCGTCAACCTCAAAGAAAGCTGTTCAAAAAGATGTAGTGATCTCTGTGGTTTGGATTTCACCTCTCCCACGTTAGGAGTTAGTTCAGAGAAAAATTGCTGGCACTTATTAAAAGTGACGTCAACAATCTGCCTGAGCAGCCAATTGCTTTACAGTGGGCCACCCATCCTCTCCACTACTCAAATAGAGCATGGCTGATCTTTTACCTTAATGCCACTAGCTCCATATCCCTTGGATCTTGTAACCAGGGAATCCCTTCAAAAAGCAAATTAGAAAACAAAGAAAAACACACTTTCATTGGACTTTTTAATCACTTTACACACAAGAAAATAGGAGCAGGAGTAAGCTGCCTCGGTCCTCAAGCCTGCTCTGGCATTCAGTATGAGTGTGGCTGATCCATCCCAGGCCTCAATTCCTCTTCTGTGCCAGATCCCCATAGCCCTCAGTCCCATGATCTTTCACTTCACTTGAAATATTTCTAATGATCTAACTTCTGCAATCCTCAGAGGCAGAGAATTCCAGAGATTCACCACTCACTGCAAGAAGAAATTGGTTTTAAATAACTGGCCCCTTGTCTTAAAATTCCCATGTATCTTGGTTCTATGCCCCTTCTCCCTTGTTTGAAAATCTCTCAGTCATGAAAACGTCTCAGCATCTACCCTGTCTTGCCCCCTTAGGATCTTAAATGTTTCATTCTTCTGAACTCCAAAGAATACCGACTTGTTTAGCCTCATTTGATGGAACAATCCTCTCATCCCAGGGATTAGCCTGGTGAATCTCTTTTGGACTGCCTCCAATGCTTCCATGTCCTCTCGTAGCTAGGGGAACAATGTGTCTACTATTGGCCTAACCAATACTCTGTACAATTGTAACATAACTTTCCTATTTCTAAACTCCACTCCATTTGTAATAATGGCCAAGCGGCTAAGTATAGATTGTGGTAAGTGCATGGGAACTGAAGTAGCCTGAACAGACAGTAAGCAGATAATTTTTATTTTATATTTTCAATGAAATTTGAAATTATTTAGTTGAGGGATTGAAGGTCTATGTTTTATATACATGATAGTTTCCTTTTACAGCTAGAAACACTTCAATAACCAGAAACATTGTAAAGAAACAGGTTTCGGACACCACTGATAATTCACTTAGAGTTCATTTGATAAAGGATGACACTTTTACTTCCTTTAACAAGACTAGTTTATAAATACTTAAAATTCTTGGTGATTATGTTGGGAAAGGTTGCGGAAGATCAGGGAATCACATACAACTCCTTTGTATTTCCATACTTAAGACTTAAAAATTTGCTGTTCGATGTTCTCCATTATAATGGTGAATGCGAATAAACCTTACCAGTATTTCTCAGAGCAAATTAAAGGCCACTACAATTTGAGAGAGCACTGACAAAACTTGGGAGACTGGGCAAAGGTGAACGTGCTGACTGAAATCCATTGCAACCTTTCCTAAAGTTCTACCATGCTTTTCCTTTTCATTTGGGCTGCGTTCGAATGTAGTAAATATACAGAATAGGTGAGAGATTTTGCACTGATGCATTCCTGTTTTGTTTTGCAGAGAAGCCCAAAACTAAGCTAATGGGATTCCTTTTATTGCCTGTAAATCAGCTGCTACATAGTTTTATGAATGCTCACCTTTGCTTCATCTCTGTTGCAATATCTGCAAGAGAAGTAGATATTGCAACAACGTGGTGTTTCTTTACAGTCCGAAGAATTTACAAAGAAAATCAGCAATTGGCCTGGCTTGTGCTATTGTTTTCGAATAACAGTGGCCACTAGAAATGTCATTATTTCCTATGTATGGAACCCCTAGAAATATATTTGGCATATTATCCTGTTACTGTTCATTCTTTTCCGTTTATACGTGATAATATTCACACACAGTGAGCATCCTTACAAACTGTCGCTATTCCTTTTTCTAAAAAAAGGATCTTTTCTGAGCAAGGCACTATGAGAATGCCTGACAAACGTTCATTTATTTATTTTGCTTGTGGGAATAGGAATGAAGGTATTTTGGGGACGTGCGCAAGAATAAAACAACGAGATCATGCAGATGAGGACTTCAATCCATTCTCTCTAAAGAACAGACGTGTCTCTTTAAACGTGACCACACCAAGGTGAAAACACCTGGCTGGAAATCTCCTACGCATCCTTAATTTCCAAACTGCCTGCAATGACTGTCTGCACATGTGCACAAAATTTAACTCCTCATAATGATGTGCTTAAATGCTGAATTGCACTTTCATTGCATAAAGTAGAGCATTTTCTAAGTATTTTAAACAAGCTTATCAATATCCTGCATGGAGCAAAAATGAATATGTGAAAAGGGCTGGAAATGGAAATTCAGAAACATATATTTTAACTAAAGTAGAATTTGAGAACACTGAACACACTAGGGGGCAGAGTGCACATTTGGGATGAAAGGTTAAGGGGCTGAAACCGTATAGGTGTTCCATTGGTTAGAACATAAAACACTACAGCACAGTACAGGCCCTGCGGCCCACAATGTTGTGCCGACATTTTATCCTGCTCTAAGATCTATCAAACCCTTCCCTCCCACTAGCCCCCAATTTCTCTAACATTCATGTGTCTAAGAGTCTCTTAAAATGTCCACAATGTATCTGCCCCCATAACCTATGCCGGCAGTGCGTTCCACGCACCCACCACTTTCTGTATAAAAAAAACTTACCCCTTATACCTTCCTCCAATCACCTTAAAATCATGACCCCTCGTGTTAGGCATTGTTGCCCTGGAAAAAAGCCTCTGACTGTCCACTTGATCTATGCCTCTTATCATCTTGTACACCTCTATCACGTCACGTCTCATGCTCCTTCTCTCCAAAGAGAAAATCCCTAGCTCACTCAACCTATCCTCATAAGACATGCTCTCCAATCCAGGCAGCATCCTGGTAAATCTCCTTTGCACCTTTCCTAAAGCTTCCACACCCTTCCTATAATGAGGCAACCAGAACTGAACACAATGCTCCAAGTGTCATCTAACCAGAGTTCAACAGAGCTACAACATTACTTCATGGCTCTTGAACTCAATACCCCTACTGATGAAGGCCAACACTCCTATGCCTTCCTAACAACCCTGTTGACCTGCGTGGCAACCTTGAGGGATCTATGGACGTGGACCCTAAGATCCCTCTGTTCCTCCACACTACTAAGAGTCCTGCCATTAATCTTGTATTCTGCCTTTGAATTTGATCTCCCAAAGTGTATTACTTCACACTTTACCAGGTTGAACTCCATCTGCCACTTCTCAGCCCAGCTCTGCATTCTATCAATATCCTGTTGTGATCTACAGCAACCTTCTACACTATCCACAACATCACCAACCTTTGTATCATCAGCAAATTTACTAACCCACCCTTCCACATCCTCATCCAAGTCATTTAAATTTTTTTTTAAATTTTTAAATTTTTAAAATTTTATTTACAGCATGGTAACAGGCCCTTCCGGCTCAACGAGTCCGCGCCGCCCATTTTAAACCCAAATTAACCTACCTGTACATCTTTGCGATGTGGGAGGAAACCGGAGCACCCGGAGGAAACCCACACAGACACGGGAGAACATACAAACTCCTTACAGACAGCGACGGGAATCGAACCCCGATCGCTGGTGCTGTAATAGCGTCGCGCTAACCGCTACGCTACTGTGCCGTACAAAAATCACAACGAGCAGGGATCTCAGAAAGGATCCCTGCAGAACACCACTGGTCATCGACCTCCAGGCATAATACACTCCATCTACCACAACCCTCTGTCTTCTATGGGCGAGTCAATTTTGAATCCACACAGCCAAGTTTCCCTGGATTCCATGACTCCTGACTTTCTGAACGAGCCTTCCATGAGGAACCTTATCAAACGCCTTACTAAAATCCATGTACACCACATCCACTGCTCTACCTTCATCAATATGCTCTGTCACATCCTCAAAGAATTCAATCAGGCTTGTGAGGCACAACATGCCCCTCACAAAGCCATGCTGACTATCCCAAATCAGTCTATGCCTCTCCAAATGCTCATAAATCCTGTCTCTAAGAATCTTCTCCAGTAATTTGCCCACCACTGAAGTAAGACTCACTAGTCTGTAATTCCCTACTCCCTTTCTTAAACAAAGGAACAACATTTGCCACCCTCCAATCATCTGGCACTACTCCTGTGGCCAGTGAGGACGCAAAGATCATCGCCAAAGGCGCAGCAACCTCTTCTCTCACTTCCTGTAATAACTTTGGATATATCCCGTCCGGCCCCGGTGACTTACCTATCCTAATGTTTTTCAAAAGTTCCAGCACATCCTCCTTCCTCACATCAACATGCCCTAGCGTATCAGCCTGTCGTACGCCATCCTCACAAACGTCAAGGTCTCTCTCACTGGTGAATACTGCAGCAAGGCATTCATTAAGTACTCCCCTTACCTCTTCCAACTCCAAGCACGTTTCCTCTTTTATCCCTGATCGGTCCTACCCTCACTCTAGTCATCCTCCTATTCTTCACATACGTGTAGAACACCTTGGGATTTTCCTTGATCCTACTCACCAAGGACTTCTAATGCCCCCTTCTAGCTCTCCTAAGTCCATTCTTAAGCTCCCTCCTGGCTACCTTGTAACTCTACAGAGCCCTGTATGATCCATGCTTTCTAAACCTCAGGTAAGTTTCTTTCTTCCTCTTGACAAGATATTCTACATCTCTTGTCAACCACAGTTCCTTCACTCTACCATCCTTACCCTGCCTCAATGGGACAAACCTATCCGGAACCCCATGCAAGTACTCCCTAAACAACCTCCACATTTCCATCGTGTACTTCCCCAAGAACATCTGTTCCAAATTTACGCTCCCAAGTTCCTGCTATAATTTTCCCTCCCCCAGTTAAATACTTTCCCATATCATCTGCTCCTATCCCTCTCCAAGGCTATGGTAAAGGTCAAGGAGTTAAGATCACCATCTCCAAAATGCTCTCCCACTGAGAGATCTCAAACCTGATCAGGCTCATTGATGGTACCAGATCCAGTATGGCCTCTCCTCTAGTCGGCCTGTCCACATACTGTGTCAGGAATCCTTCCTGGACACACCTAACAAACTCTGCCCCATCTGTTCCTGACTTTTCCACCACTTTGTTTTGTGGGAAGTTCACTGATCTCTTTCTATGGCCTTCAAAACATCACCAGATAGTCCACCATAAATCAAAAAGTGGATCTGTAGACTGAAGTTAACATTTTAATTATAGGAGCATACTTGGAGGAACATTAAGGTTTTCTATGTGCAATTGTCCAGCGCCCATTTTAAAAGCAATAGGTTTGACACATGACTGATTGCAGTGAAAAAAATGAAGAACCCTGATGTTTTTCATAAAGGGTCGAAAACTGCCTCAAGGCTCTTCTGGGGCTTTCACCGGAATGAGTGCAAAACATTGAAGGAATTGCTGCAGAACTGAGCTCAAAACTCTTAAAATGTGCTGGAATAGAATTTACTTGAAGTTTTACAGACATTTCTTTAAAATACATTTAAATGCATGATATCCCACAAGTAGATTCTAATTCACTTCAGTTGTAAGACTCCTGTGGAAAACTTCAAGGACATGGAACTGTTAAAATGTGTATGGATTTTTACAGGATTAGTCCGAAAGAAAATTAAATAGGGAAGGGTCGATGGCTGAATAGCAATTTTTCAGGCACCTCATGTTATCTTGTTCTGTGATCATGTATAAAAAATTCTAGGATTTATTTTACAATCATTTAATGCACAAGAAAATTTTAATTCTCATGTAATATCATTTTGATCCATTTAAAAGCACTCTCGTGAAATGAATCTTACAGATTATCAGCAGTAAATCACTGAGATTTTTCCACCTTAGAGAAAGACCAGTATTTTGGAAGAGAGACCATAATTAACTTGCTTGTCACCAGTGATGAATCTAATGCAATGCCTCAGCACTGGGACACCAATTTACTATTTTGAACACCTCGACCGTGAGAAATCCTCTGATGTGAGGCAGGGACTGAGGCACTCAGAGAGAATACCGAGCTACATCTGGAACATGAGATATGTCAGCCAGCAGCCGTGACTGTTGCCAATATGTTGAAAATGTTCAAAAGTGTTCCAGTCCTCAGTACTGTTATCCCTTCCCTCGATGAACATCGGTAGACTCATAAACGTCACTGGTAACAAATTTCCACATTTGAGGCGTGTAAATATCATCTGCTGGTTCCACACTGATAGCATTTAAGAATCTCTGGTGGAGAAATCGGATCATTTCAGTTCCCATTAACTATACCCTTGAAAGGATTTCTTTCATTGCTTGTAAGATGGTGAAAGTTGCCTTTTCAAAATGGATGGTTTTCATTGCTTTAAAGAAAAATTATTTTAAAATCTTAACCTGTTTTGCAGTTAAAGAAAGCCCAAACAGCTGCTATACATTGAATACATTTTTACAGACTTGAGCACAGAAATGCAGCGAGATACTCCAATGTCACTTAGAGTCCTCATGTCACAGAGTCCTACAGCATGGAAAAAGGCCCCTTAGCCCACCGAGTATGCGCTGAACATCAAGCGTCCATTCACACCAATCCTACGACAATCCCAATTTTATTCTCCACATTCCCATCAACTCCCATTAGGTTCCATACGGGATGAAAAATGAGCACTTGGAGGAAACCAATGCACTCGCACGGTCAACAAGCAAACTTCAGATAGACAGCACTGGAGGTCAGGATTGAACCCAGTTCACTGGAGATATGGGAAGGCAGCTCTATTATGCTGTTGGCAGGCTAAGGAGTGTTAAGGGAGGAAGGAGAGATTATGAGTGAAAGGCAAGGAAGATGAAATGACAAAGAGGGTGATGGTGAAAGAAACAAATATCTAAATGAGGCGCAGAACAAAAATAAAAATTACATATAATTACACCGCCTGAATGCACTGGTTCATGTTTTTGTTTTTAAACATAGAACATAGAACATTACAGCACAGTACAGGCCCTTCGGCCCACAATGTTGTGCCGATATTTTATCCTGCTCTAAGATCTATCTTACCCTTCCCTCCCACATAGCTTCCTATTTTTCTATCATTCACGTGTCTATCTAAGAGTCTCTTAGACTTTTGAGGGAGTGTTGCCATTTCTGAATGAGGCATTAAACCAAGGCCACCACCTGCTCTCTCAAGTGCAGTAAGTTTTTCCTTAGTACTATTTTGATGAGCACCAAGGGTGTTATCCACATTATATTATCCAATATTTCTCTTCAAATTTCTAAAATAGGTTTGTTTTTTCTTAATCATGTGTTTTGTGGGAGTCAGCAATGTACAAATTGGCAGTTGTATCTCCAACACTGCAACAGTGACTACACATCAAAAGTACAACAATGGATGTCATTGCATGGGGATGATTTGGGGGCAGGCATGGTAGTGTAGCGGTTAGCAACACTATTACAGCGCCAGTGACCCGGGTTCAATTCTGCCGCTGTCTGTACGGAGTTTGTACGTTCTCCCCGTGTCTGCGTGGGTTTCCTCCGGGTGCTCCGGTTTCCTCCCACATTCAAAAGACGTACGGGTTAGGAAGTTGTGGGCATGCTATGTTGGCGCCGGAAGTGTGGCGACACTTGCGGGCTGCCCCAGAACACTCTACGCAAAGATGTATTTCACTGTGTGTTTCGATGTACCTGTGACTGATAAAGATATCTTATGATTTTAAATGGGCATAGAAGCTATTACATATCGCAGGACTATCTTTTTTCTTGTTCTCAAGTCATTCTTGCCTTTTGTAAACTCAGTAAGTAGGTGATTCAAAGTTAACCCTTAATGATTCAGGATAAAGTTTCCTATTTGGGTCCAGTCATGAAATTGAGCACAAAATACATTTAAAATTGGTGAAATTTCTGATAAAAAATATTGCATAATTAAAATAAAATCACAAACCAGTGCCACCAGTCCAGTAGTATAATTAAATGTAATCTTTATTTTCATTCCATTAAAGACCATTAATTGGCATTTACACCTCATCTAATCTTTTGTTGCCCTGTACTATCACTCTGTTTATCATTTAATAATATTTGCCTGTCACACCCTCACAAGCCTTTCTCTTTTATTCTCCCTTCCTCCACTCCCATCTCCTCCCACCTGGCAAGTTTCTCTGCATCCTATAACTTATTTTACCTCCAACTATTCTCATTTCTGATGAAAGGTCACTTAGCTGAAATAGTAAATGTTTCACTGTCCATGGATGTTGACAAACCCGCTCAGTATTTCTAACGTTTTTACTTTTTATTTCAGATTTCCAGCATCTGTGATATTTTGCTTTGGGAGGGTGGGGTGGAAATCATTGAATTATCTAAGTGATAACGTGCTGCAGTTTTACTACCGGAACTGATTTATCATCACATTTCTGCATTTTATTGCATCTATCCTTCATCAGAAGGGAGTCTAATTACAAGACACTGAATGAAAAAAATACTACAGATGCTGGAAATCATAAATAAAACTAAAATTGCTGGAAAAACTCAAACATGTCAGGCAGCATCTGTGGAAAGAGAAGTTGTTATAGTTTCAGGTCAAAAGGTATTCAGAATGGTATCCAGTGAAAATTATTTCAGAAAGATTTATGCTGTATCAATGCTGTTTGCTTCCGTGTGCACAAGTAGATTGGTTGTTTTAACAAGAACATCAATACACGCCTTCTGATGCAAGCATGGTCCAAAAATTGCACTCAATTTGTCAGGCATCGCTGAACCAATGCATTCAGCAGAATCCAACAATGTTAAATAAAACATAAAATGCAGTAAATACTCAGCCAGTCAGGCAGGATTTGTAAAGAGAGATACAGAGGTAACCTTTCAGGTCAAAGGCCCTTCATCAGAACTGGAACAGTGAAAAAACAAGCAAATGACAGAGACAGGGTGGGAGGAGGGACAGGTATAGGGAGCAAGGGAAACGTCCTTGACATGGTGGAGACCAAGCTTGTCCAATTGCTTTCAGTGACATCTGGCGCCGATGCCTCAATACTCCAGGGACCTGGGTTCAATCGGGTGCCGTCTATGTGGAGTTTGCAAGTTCTTCCCGCAATCTCGTTGAGTTTCTCCAAGTTGCTCTGGTTTCCTCCTATGTCCCAAAGATATGATGATAGGTGAACTGGCTCCTGTAAATTACCCCTTATCACAGGTAAGTGGCAAAAGAATGTGGGAATGAATAAGCTGCAGGGCTTCAGGGAAATAAGGAGGGGAAAGGGGATTGCGCTGCTGGGAGTTGGTGTGGACCCATTGGGCCCAAGAGCCCACTTATGTGTTGTAATAGGTAATCATTGTTAAACACAGCCCATCTATCTGGAGTGACGTAAATGGGTTCAGGTGAACGGGGTGGGAGGAGTGGTAGTCATTGTCGGATCTGGAGATGATATCGTCCAGAAAGTTCTTCAGAAGTCAAGAATGAGGCACAAATCTTGTGGTTACAGCTGCTTTATGAGATGCTCGTCAAAGTACAGGTTGGCTTTAAACAGTAAGTAACAGCAAAGAACAGGAAGCGAGTAATGAGGAGTAAGTAACAAAGAATCTGTCTCGTGATCTTCCTTCATACTGAAAATTAGTTAGATAGTTAATTAGTTAAAACTGGTTAATTAATTAGTTATAATTAATTAGTTAAAACTGGTTAGATAAGGGCGTCTTCTCTGATAGGAAAAGTCCGTGAACGACAGGACAGTTTTGATTTATGTTGCCATGATATCTTAGACTTACAGGCAACAAAAGTACAGAAAAACAGAACTAACTATACTACAAATTACTAAAGATCGACTGAAAATTTACAGATAAACAGGTGATAATACAAACATATAAACAAGCATAAAGTTAAACTACAAGAAAAATAACAATTTAAATAGCAATTTAGACCTAAATCCAACATCAACAACCTGACACATGACCTCTGTTCCTCTCTCCACAAATGCTGCCTGAATTGCTGAGTATTCTTAAGATTTTTATGCTTTTATTTCAGATTTCAACACCTGCAATGTTTAGCTTTCACAGTTAACCTGAGTGTGTGAACAAATTTGAACTGAGAAAAATAATTCCCAAACCACATTAGAAGCTGGTTAAACTACAAAATAACTGGTTCAGAAATAATACTTGAAGTGATCCAATCATTTGTGCTCACTGATTAAGCTGGCAGACAGTAGTATTAGCAAACAGAAATTCCACCTCTTATATTTTAAAAAAAGGCAATCTGGTTTAAGTGCTGATCTGCTTTAGTTTTTAGATTTGGGCTGCATGCCAATTCTGGGTCTTCAGGATGAGAAAAGCTTTTACGCCGGTGCATTTTGATGACTGCACAAGCAATGACAGCACCAGTCAGATAAATCTCACCTTGTGAATGGCAATGAATACTAATGAAGGAGCTGGTGGAACACAAAAACATCAGAAACACTGGAAAAGGGAATAGGAGCAAGCCACAGAGTTCATAGAACAATGCAGCACAATACAGGCCCTTTGGCCCACCAAGTTGTGCTGAACTTTAAACCACGCCTAAGACTATCTAACCCCTTCCTCCCACATATCCTCCTATTTTAAATTAATCCATATGCTTATCTAACAATCTCTTGAACTTGACCAACGTATCAGCCTCCACCACCACCCTAGGCAGCGCGTTCCATGCACCGACCACTCTCTGGGTGAAAAACCTCCCTCTGACGTCTCCCTTGAACTTCGCACGCATTACCTTAAAGCCATGCCCTCTTGTATTGAGCATTGGTGCCCTGGGAAAGAGGTGCTGCCTGTCCACTCTATCTATTCCTCTTAATATTTTGTACACCTCTATCATGTCTCCCCTCATCCTCCTTCTCACCAATGAGTAAAGCCCTAGCTCCTTTAGTCTCTCCTCATTATCCATACTCTCTAATCCAGGCAGCATCCTGGTAAATCTCCTCTGCACCCTTTCCAACGCTTCCACATCCTTCCTATAATGAGGCGACCAGAACTGGACACAGTACTCCAAGTGTGGTCGATCCAGAGTTTTGTAGAGATACATCATTACCTCGCAGCTCTTAAACTCGATCCCACGACTTATGAAAGCTAACATCCCATAAGCTTTCTTAACTACCCTATCCACCTGTGAGGCAACTTTCAGTGATCTGTGGATATGAACCCCCAGATCCCTCTGCTCCTCCACACTCCCCAGAATCCTGCCATTAACCTTGTACCCCACCTTGGAGTTTGTCCTTCCAAAGTGTACCACCTCACATTTCTCTGGATTGAACTCCGTCTGCAACTTCTCAGCCCAGCTCTGCATCCTATCAATATCCCTCTGTAAACTTCGACAGCCCTCCACACTATCCACAACACCACCGACCTTAGTGTCGTCTGCAAACTTGCTAACCCACCCTTCCACCCCCTCATCCAAGTCATTAATAAATATCACGAAAAGTAGAGGTCCCAGAACCGATCCTTGTGGGACACCGCTAGTCACAGCCCTCCAATCCGAATGCACTCCCTCCACCACAATCCTCTGCTTCAAGCCAATTCTGATATTTGATAAAATCATGGCTGAAGTAAACATTGGACTCAGCTCCAATTTCCAATCTGTTGGCCCATAACTTTGATTACTATGTACTCAAAAACCAATCTCTCTCAGCCTTGAAAATGGCTAATGATCAAAAATTCACAACCCTCCTTTCAGCCTAAATTGGGTGTTCCTTTAGGCTGAGTCTATGGCTCCTAGTTCTGAGTTCCCCATCAGCAGAAACATCCTCACAGTATCCACCTTTATAAAGCCACTCAGGATCTTATCTGTTGTACTAAGATTGTAATTCGATCTGCTCAGATACAAAACTAAAACTTGGCATGAAACCGACCCACCCAAGGCCAATCTGAGCGAGACCAGAAGCTTCACACACAAAATGCTGGAGGAACTCAGCAGGTCAGACAGCATCTCTGGAGGGAAACGAACAATCGATGTTTCGGGTGGAGACCCTTCATCAGAACTGATGAAGTGTCTCTACCCGAAAAGTTGACTGTTTATTTCCCTCCATAGATGTTGCCTGACTTGCTGAGTTAGACCATAAGACATAGGAGCAGAATTAGGCCATTCGGCCCATCGCGTTTGCTCCGCCATTTGATCACGGCTGATTTACTTTTCCTCTCAACCCCATTCTCCTGCCTTCTCCCCGTATCCTTTGATGCCCTTTCTAATCAAGAACCTATCAACCTCCGCTTTAAATACATCCAATGACTTGGCTTCCACAGCCCTCTGTGGCAATGAGTTCCACAGATTCACCACCCTCTGGCTAAAGAAATTCTTCCTCATCTCTGTTCTAAAGGACCGTCCTTCTATTCTGAGGCTGTGCCCTCTGGTCCTGGACTCTCCCACTACTGGAAACATCCTCTCCACGTCCACTCTATCCAGGCCTTTCAATGTTCGCTAGGTTTCAGTAAGATCCCCCCTCGTCCTTCTAAACTCCAGTGAGTACAGGCCCAGAGCCATCAAACACTCTTCATACGTTAACCCTTTCGTTCCCAGGATCATTCTTGTAAACCTCCTCTGGATCCTCTCCAACGCCAGCACATCCTTCCTTAGATATGGGGCCCAAAACTGCTCACAATACTCCAAATGTGGACTGACCAATGCCTTATAAAGCCTCAGCATTACATCCTTGCTTTTATATTCTCGTCCTCTCGAAATGAATGCTAACATTTCATTTGCCTTCCTTACTACCGACTCAACCTGCAAGTTAACCTTTTGGGAATCCTGCACTGGGACTCCCAAGTCCCTTTGCACCTCCAATTGCTGAATTTGCTCCCCGTCTAGAAAACAGTCTACGCCTTTATTCCTTCTACAAAAGTGCATGACCGTACACTTCCCTGCGCTGTATTCCAGCTGCCACTTCTTTGCCCATTCTCTTTGGAGAGAAGAAGGATGAGAGGTGACTTGATAGAGGTGTACAAGATGATAAGAGGCATAGATCGAGTGGACAGTCAGACTTTTTCCCAGGGCGACAATGGCTAACACAAGGGGACATAATTTTAAGGTGATTGGAGGAAGATATAAGGGGGATGTCAGGGGTAAGTTTTTTTACACAGAGAGTGGTGGGTGAGTGGAACACACTGCCGGCAGAGGTTGTGGGGGCAGATACATTAGGGATTGAAGAGATTCTTAGATAGACACATGAATGATAGAGAAATGGGGAGTTATGTGGGAGGGAAGGGTTGGATAGATATTAGAGCAGGATAAAATGTCGGCACAACATTGTGGGCCAAAGGGTCTGTACTGTGCTGTAGTGTTCTATGCTCTCCCAGCCTGTCCAAGTCCTTCTGAGTTCCTCCAGTATTTTGTGTGTGTTGCTCCAGATTCCAGCATCTGCAGAATCTCTTGTGAGACCAGGAGCTTGAGTGCTTATAATTTGCTCAACTTGAACTTCATCACAAATGAAATGATTTCAGACACAGTACTCACATGGAGTAAAACTACGCCAATCAACCTGACCTGGTCAAAGGACTGAGTTGGATCAGCACAGTCTGACCCATGATCAAATGGTTTCTCAAAATCTACAGCTGAGTCACACCTAACTCAACGCAAGATTTAGTTGAGTTTGTTGAGCTTGGATTGGGGAGCCAGGCTCAACTTCAGAGGTGTAGGCCCAATGTAATCCAGTTCAGGCCAAGACGTGGAATAAGATACGTGGGGAAGGAGTACATTGGAAGTAAATAAATTAAGATTCTGAAGGGCTGCATTTAAGTTTGCAAGGGAATAATTGATGAGCAGACTGCATCTTGCTGTCACCAGTTCTTCCTTTCATGAAGAACAGGCCACAGTGAGGCTGAATGGGAAGAGTGGGAAATTGAATGGGTTTCTGAATCCATTGAATGCTCCTGAACGGATTTTGCAGGAAGGCCTGGCAAAAGTACTCTTCTGGGGCCAGGAGGACCACATCTTCAAAAGCTGGTCACAGAAGCAGAATCAGCTTTATTATCATTGACTTATATGATGTGAAATTTGTTGCTTTGTGGCAGCAGTACAGTGCAAAGACATAAAAATTACTATTAATTACAAAATAAATAAATAGTGCAAAAAAGGAATAAAGAGTTAGTGTTCACGGGTCTATGGACCGTTCAGAAATCTGACGGCGGAGGGGAAGAAGCTGTTCCTGAGTCCTCTTCAGGCTTCTGTACCTCCTCCTCGATGGTAGCAACAAGAAAAGGGTGTGTCCCGGATGGTGAGGGCTCTTTCTGATGGATGCCACCTTCTTGAGGCACCGCCTCTTGAAAATGTCCTCGATGGCGGGGAGGGTTGTGCCCGTGATGGAGCTGGCTGAGTCTACAACCCTCTGCAGCCTCTTGCGATCCTGTGCACTGGAGGTTCCATACCAGGCGGTGATGCAACCAGTCAGAATGCTCTCCACCATACAGCTAGAGAAATCTGTAAGAGTCTTTGGTGACGTACCAAATCTCCTCAAACTTCTAACAAATTCGAGCCGCTGGCATGCCTCCTTCGTGATTGCATCGATGTGTTGGGTCCAAGATAGATCCTCTGAGACGTTGATGGCCAGGAACTTGAACCTGCTCACCCTTTCCACCGCTGACCCATCAATGCTGTGATTCAAGGACACCAACACACCGGAGTGTGTCCTCCCGACTTCCCCTTCCTGAAGTCCACAATCAGTTCCTTGGTCTTGCTGACGCTGAGTGTGAGGTTGTTGTTGCGACACCACTCAACCAGCCCATCTACCTCACTCCTGTACTGAGTATTTGCAGCATTTTGTAGATTTACACCATCTGCAGATTTTTGAATTTTACCAGCACTGCATTGCTAAACTCACTCCTGCTCATCTGCTTGCTTGCTGGGACCTTCTTCATTTACAGCCTCCACACCGGTCCAGTCACCATATCTACAGTCCTCTTTTCTGCTAACAAAGTACAGCCAATGTGCCTTCCTCGTGCATTGGGCCCAGGATGGGCTGTTTTAAGCAGAGACTTCAAGGGCCTTTGTTTAGGATGTTTGATGTGGGGAAGTGGGAAATGGTAGCAAAAGAGCTGAATACATGCAATCTGGGTTCCATGTAATTTCCATGTCATAAAGGTCTTTTCACCTAATTGAACAGGCACTTTTGCCGCATTTCTCAATCAAAATGGGCTGCTACCATGAACGGTTCCTGCATTTTCAGACTACCCACACCCTCCCCCATAGCACCAACAGACCCCTGCTCCCTCATGCCAAATTATAGCCCATGCATTTGGTTTATTACCATAGGAACAGTTTGCCTTTCTTGGCTGGAAGCTCAGGAATTTTACCAAGTTTTGTGTGCAGGTATATTTAGCCAGGGTGGACTTCACATTTCTGTCACCTATGGCTCGCTGAATAGTTCGGCCATGAGAACCCAGTGCCCTGCTCTGAGAGATTGGACACATGCTGTTGGGAAGCCCTACTAAATCTCTCTGCTAGATTTATCCCACTGGTTAGTAGACTTGACCTCAACACAAAGCTACACAGGTTTCAGCACTAGTTGTCAATCTTTTTCTTGCAGAGAGAGGACTTGGGGAAGCTATTATGGGAAAGGAGTCATTTCACACTGGAGCAGTCACTGAACCTGTCTTGGGCTGAGAGCTGAAGCTCTTGTTGAACAGAGTTAAAGGGACTTTATTCTGCATCGATTTTCTGATAAATGACTGAAGGGTCTTGATGTTCTGAAGGAAAATGATTCTATTTCGTATCATTGATAATTCTTAGCTTTTTACACATCCATATTTTCCAGTTGGATTAAACGTTTTCAACACAGAAGCAAAAAAAAAACTTATAGAAGCTTAGCTGCCTCTAAAATCTGTTCTTCACTGGATCCATTATGAACATTCTCAGAAAGGTTATTGATTTGAAGAACATGATGTTTGTGTACTTAGACAAAATCTAAACCTATTTTGCTGGGATGCTGGATGATTGGGACAGAGGAATGAGAAGTAGTGGTTAAGAGTGTGAGAACACAGGCTAGGACCCCTTGGAATCAGGACCCAGAGAGGAAAAACTTCATTAAAGTAAGTGGCTATGTTGTCTTCATAAGTTAATTTTCACATTCCACAGATGGGTAAAAACAAATGGCACCAGAACCATCTCAAAACAACACGTCAATAAAGAGTGCATTGAAAACTACACCATTTAACTTTCATCAGTTTTAATTACACATATTCAATACGATGCTTTAAACCTAATTTGATGAGTTTGTGGATATCATGGACTGAACAGATGCTTTCTGTGTTGAAATTTCCAAGGTTTCATTATTTGTATTCCAGTTGGAGCACTGAGCATTATTCATGACCAATGAGTTCCCTGGTCAATCCAATTGCAGATCTAACTTGCTCCTGGCCAAAACACATACCCTCTGGACATCTTCAGAACAGATGCTACAAAAGCAAGCATTTGTACGTATTGAATCTTTCAGACAGCAATAAATAGAATTGCACTGTGATTGTGGGACTCTAATTTTTCAGGGTATTATAGTATTAATACATAAAACACTTTAAGAAATAAAATCAAGGTTAGTGAATGTCTTAGTTACAGAAGTTCATTAGTGATGTGGTGTTTTGTATACTGCCTGTAGCTATTGTTCTGCTCACAGTCTGTGCTACAACTGCACAAGCTCTTCATTCATTAAACTGAAAGTCATCTTTTGCAGGTTCTGTCTAGATGCCACATCACCTACACTTAATGCCTGTGTGTTCAGCATTCAACCACTTTCTGTTAAACCGTTTTTATTTTACATCTTCTAGCACTAGATGGCACCAGTGTGAACATTATTTACAACCATTTCTTGCAACACAAATCTTTCTGTTTTCTAATGCTTGTTGTGATGTCTTATGCCTATAAAACTTATATTTGAACTTGAAAAGTCTTACAGAACAGACCCCGGACTGTATCTTCTATCCAATTCTCAATGACTGCCAGTTTACCTAATGCCTTGCTGCTGGAGACACACTGGTATTCTACGTACTTACATCATTGAGATTGCAAGAATGAAGTCTTGTTGTTAGGGTGTTATTTTTATTTTTAACATAGTGCTTTGGGTTGAGTGGGGGTGGGAGGGGATAGTTACTGTCCTGTAATGTACATCAGAAATGTGTAAAACTATTCCTGCCAAGTCATGATTACATAGTATTTATGCCCCAGCACTTGAAAAATGGTAAGCCTACCCAACAAACACAATTATAAAATTACTTGCAAATTATAAGTAACAGATGCGATAAGGATTAAGGATTTACATGTACCAATTGACATTGAAACCTGGGAAATGCCATCAATCATTGTGACAGCAACCCACAAAGCTATCTGCAATTCAATAATCGGCCTCTGGGAGACGCTAGTCTGTTGTGATTGACAGCTGCCGGCCAGTGATAACATGTCAGCTTCTGTTTACCTGGCATGAACTCACTGGCCAGAATACATAGAACACATCACTAAGTCACTCATGCAGAAAATGACTTATAATTTTTCCATCTGCAATCTATCCCAAGAGAAAACAAAATCTGGTCAAGTATTTTTTTCCTCTTAAGTCATCAATGTAGCCTTAAAGTCACTGACCATACAACTGAGAGCACCGGATGATAATTTGCATGTTAGATTGTATATCATACAAGCGCCTGTCATATTTGTATCAAATTCTTCTCTGCTATTTAAACTGAGGTAATTAATTCACACAAGTTAGTGCAACTATGAGAACGGCAAAGGGATGTTATGCAAATTGTTCAAATAAACTCGATACTATTTCTGGGCCCTTTATTTTGTAAGATGGACTCCATTTAGAGCACAAAGTAATAGTACCCAATTAACTCTTCAAGCGCTGGTTACAGCTCTCACATGACAGTTGTACTCATTTGATGGTTTATATATTGAATGAGAGAAAGCAGAAGTCTGCAGGTGATGGTAATTTGAGTTTTAAAGAGAGAAATGTGAGAGACACTCAGCTGGTCAGGCAGGTATCCATGAAGAGAGAGAAATCAAGTTCTCTCCCTTGTTGGATAAGGCTGACCTTTTCCCAGAAGCTCCTGTAGCAGAAATTCAAACTTTGTTATTTCTGTTAAATGCACAATGTACAGCAGAAACTGCTCATTGTATTCTAGAGAACTTGGAACATAACAGCACAGTACAGGCCCTTTGGACCATGATATGGTGCCGACATTTTATCTTGTTCGAAGATCTATCCAACCCTTCCCTCCCACATAACCCTCCATTTTTCTATCATTCATGTGGTTATCTCAGAGTCTCTTAAATGTCCCTAATGTATCTGCCCCCACAACCTCTGTAGGCAGTGCGTTCCATGCACCCACCATTCTGTGACTATCACATGTGACCACCATGCTGACTATCCCTAATCAGCCTATGCTTCTCCAAATGCTCATAAATCCTGTCTCTAAGAATCTTCTCCAGTAATTTGCCCACCACTGAAGTAAGACTCACTAGACTGTAATTCCCAGGGTTATCCCTACTCCCTTTCTTAAACAAAGGAACAACATTTGCCACCCTTCGATCATCTGGCACTACTCCTGTGGCCAGTGAGGACGCAAAGATCATCGCCAAAGGCGCAGCAATCTCTTCCCTCGCTTCCTGTAATAACCTTGGATATATCCCGTCCGGCCCCGGTGACTTATCTATCCTAATGTTTTTCAAAAGTTCCAGCACATCCTCTTTCTTCACATTGACATGCTCGAGCATATCAGCCTGTCCTACGCCATCCTCACAAATGTCAAGGTCTCTCTCTCTGGTGAATACTGAAACAAAGTATTCATTAAAGACCTCCCCTACTTCTTCAGACTCCAGGCACACGTTTCCTCTTTTATCCCTGATCGGTCCTACGCTCACTCTAATCATCCTCCTATTCTTCACATATGTGTAGAACACCCTGGGGTTTTCCTTGATCCTACTCGCCAAGGACTTCTCATGCCTCCTTCTAGCTCTCCTAAGTCCATTCTAAGCTCCCTCCTGGCTACCTTGTAACTCTCCAGAGCCCTGTCTGATCCATGCTTTCTAAACATCAGGTAAGCTTCTTTCTTCCTCTTGACAAGACATTCTACATTTCTTGTCAACCATGGTTCCTTCACTCTACCATCCTTACCCTGCCTCAATGGGACAAACCTACCTAGAACCTCATGAAAGTACTCCTTAAACAACCTCCACATTTCCACTGTGCACTTACCCAAGAACATCTGTTCCAAATTTACACTCCCAAGTTCCTGCCTAATAGCATCATAACTCCCCCTCCTCTAATTAAACACTTTCCCATATCGTCTACTCCTATCCCTCTCCAAGGCTATGGTAAAGGTCAAGGAGTTATGGTCACTGTCTCCAAAATGCTCTCCCACCGAGAGATCTGAAACCTGATCAGGCTCATTGCCTAGTACCAGGTCCAGTACAGCCTCTCCTCTAGTCGGCTTGTCCACATACTGTGTCAGGAATCCTTCCTGGACACTCCTAACAAACTCTGCCCCATCTATCCCCTTTACACTAAGGAGGTACCAATCAATATTAGGGAAGTTGAAATCACCCATGACAACAATCCTGTTATTTTTGCACCTCTCCAAAATCTGCCTCCCGGTCTGCTCCTTAGTGTCTCAGCTGCTATTGGGGGGTCCGTAGAATACTCCCAATAGAGTGATCGCTCCCTTCCTGTTTCTGACTTCCACCCACACTGACTCAGTAGACAATCCCTCCAGGACGTCCTCCCTTTCTACAGCTGTGATACTGTCCCTGATCAGCAAAGCCACTCCCCCACCTCTTTTACCTCCGTCCCTGTCCCTTTTGAAACATATAAACCCTGGAAGATCCAGCAGCCATTTCTACCTTTGCGACAGCCAAGTCTCTGAAATGGCCACAACGTCGTAGTTCCACATACTTACCCATGCTTTAGTTCATCAGCCTTGTTCCTGATACTTCTCGCATTAAAGTAGACACACTTCAGCCCATCCAACTGACTGCAATTTTGCCTTTTCAACTGCCTATCCTTCCTCACGGTCTTTCTACACGCTGCATTTACTTGTGCACTAAATGCACCAACCTCTGACCTATCACTCTGGATCCCATCCCCCTGCCAAACTGGTTTAAACCCTTTCCAACAGCTCTCGCAAGCCTTCCCACGAGAATATTGGTTTCCTCTCCAGTTCAGGTGTAACCCGTCTCTTTTGTACAGGTCATACCTTCCCCAGAAGAGATCCCAATGATCCACAAATCTGAAACCCTGCCCATGCACTAACTGCTGAGCCATGCAATCGTCTGTCAAATCAATCTATTCTTACCTTCACTGGCACGTGGCACAGGCAGCAATCCAGAGATTACTGTCCTCGAGGTCCTGCTTTTCAGCTTCCTACCTAGCTCCCTATATTCCCTCTTCAGGACCTCATCTCTTTTCCTACCTATGTCATCGGTACTAATATGTACCACGCCTTCTGACTGTTCACCCTCCCCCTTCAGAATGCTGTGGACCCGATCCGAGACGTCCCAGACCCTGGCACCCGGGAGGTAACATACCATCCGGGAGTCTCCTTCACAACACAAAGCTGTGATGCACTTCAAGCAGAAGTGACTGAGGACAGGCTTACATCCTTCTCTGTTTTTAATACATTAAAGACTGAAGCCTGGAAATCCACATCTAGAAAATCACATTGATTGTACAGCTTGTGGTATGTTTTATGAGTTCACTATTCTCCTCAGGTCTAAGGTGTGATAGGCTGTAGAATAGCCTTACACACAAAAAAAAAGACATAAAATGCTGGAAACACTCAGCAGGTAAAGCAGCATTTGTGGAAAGAAAACAGAATTAATGTTTCAAATCAAAGAATCTTCATCAGAACAGGAAGTTATTTTTAAATTGTAAAGAGGGTGGCGAATGATTGAAGGCTGGGGATTGGTGGAGGGAATCCACTGTCACGGCAACATAAAGCTAACCTGTTTTCACTCCTTTCCAATTCCAATGGAGGGTCTTCAACCTGAAACCTTAATTCTGTCTTTTTTTCTGCAGGTGTTGCCTGAACTACTGAGTGTTTCTGGAATTTTATGTTCTTATTTCAGTTTTAAGGGTTGGATTAGAAATGAGGTAGTGACCAGCCTTATGGGGGATTGGATCATGAAAAAGATGGGTTTGCAGAACCCAAGGGAGAGGTACCTTGAGGGTTAACTTCTTCTAAAACTTAAAGTTCACCCACCTGAAGTCAGTTTCTAGCGCGGGACTCCACAGGTTGTAACCTGCTAAGGCTGGTGCTCTCTAAATTACCCCCAAAGTTGGCCTCTCACTGTGGAGGCCTGCTTCTGCGCAAGTAGCCGACATGTTGCAGGTGCATGGAAGTGGTGTTGAAATGTGAATTGTACACAGTTGGAAGCCATTGCGTTGCTGGGCACCTCTGCATTTGAGCAAGTCGGAGTGTCTCTGACTCGTCACAGAGGTCCAGTAGGAAAAGCAAGGACTTTGTAAGCCATGCAGTGAAAGTCCTCCATTTTAGTGAACAATTAATTGTCCTAAGAATTTCACTTGCACGGTACACATTAAGATTGCACTCTGTGTTAGAAGTTCAAGGTTTACTGCTTAAAAATTGCACATGTTGTGCCAACATTTACCCTGAATGAGAGGCAGGTGTCGGTTAAAGTCATTCATCACCGAATCCACAATTCTCTTTTAATAATGCAAGCATAAAGCATTATTTGCCAGTTGGTGGATCCAGTCATTCTATTTTTAGAAAATTATACTGTATCTTTGTGCGTAGCTGAAAGCTTATGGGCATATTTGGATTTATCACTGTGTGATATTTCTGATGGATTAGAATCATATTTTGAAAATGAAGAACACAGTGGTTTCTTTTAATCAGTGAGGTAAGAATGATCAAAAACACACATGACCAAAAGTTTTTTGATTTTTATATTTTGCTCAGTCATGGTTTGGATGCAAGTGACATCTTTATGGGGATGCATTATTTATTTTATTCAGACTTATGGATAACATTATGAACAACGGACAATTGCAAATGCCATCTTTGACAACTGAGCATCCTATATCATTAGGTTAAAAAATAGCAGGAAGAAATTACATACTCATTCTTAAAAACATGGGTGGCATTTGAAATTTTTGTTCCCAAAGGCTTCATCTCAATCACTCTCGTGGTATTGCAACCTTATCATTATTTTGACCACGATTACAGTCTCTACAGAGTCCTGTTATCATTCCGGTAATAGGATGGCAGGAAAAACAGCTTGTATTTTACACAGAACATTTAATGTACAGAACATCCCACGTCACTTCATAGTAGCTTAATCAGGTAAAGGTTGACAGGGATGATTTTTTTTATTCCAAGTGCATCAACGCTTTGTCATGAACTGCATACGTGGGCAAAAATGTTTGCCAGTCAATGAGGACACACTGCCACTATTAAACTGTGACCTGCCAGTTTGCTTCTCAGATAATTTGAGATGTCAGTGTGTCCATTGTGTATTTTTTCAAAACCTTTGAACATTATTATCAAGTTCCTCAGGCTTCACTCAGCATAATTAAAATGCCGAGATAATGCCAAAAAATAATCTCCTTTGTACCCTGGAATATCTGCCATGGAGGGTTAGTGTGTTTATTTCACAAACCTGGAGACAATTTCAGAACAACATAAAAGGTTTTCTTAAATGCCACGAGGGAAAAAAATAGATACCAGTCTTTAATACATCTGTCAAGTATCAAGGGTGTTTAATTTTCCTAATCCCTGAAAGCTCTGAAGGAAACCATAACTGAAGTGAGCAACTTTTATACGCAACAATCTGGAGCTAAAAAATCTTTACGGAGATGAGCAGATCCACCAGGAGGCAGCTACAGGTAAAGTTTTGGTTCCATATTGTGAAACTGCACATATTAAGGCTCAGAAGTTCATCTGTGACTTTAATGGTGCCCTTGAGGGATCAGGTGCCGTGCCAGTGATGGTTTCAATTGTGGGTCCATGACAGCAAAAGAGAGTAGGCAGATACAAGACCAGAAGGCTGGAGGGTTGAAGGATGAGGGAATGGAGTGAGGTGCTGAAATCACGACCTTGGAGGTTTGGGGGGAGGTGCAGGGCAAGCAAACAGCGTCTCCGTGTGGGTGTACAGAGGGGAGGTGGAGGGGTGGGTTATTAGAAAGACTGTGGCCTATGTATGAGATCAGAGCCACTGGGTTGTCAATGGATTTAAGAGAGGTTGCAGGAAGGGACGAGAGGAGAGTGCTTCTTGAGAGCGGTTACCTTAAAAAGATCTAAAGATGACTACCTGGATTGCATTCCCATCTATGGACTGGGATCTGCTCCGGAAAGTACCCCCTAAATAACACTGCTGCAGAGGGAACACGAGCTGTTCCAGGCATGTCCTATGACAAAAAAAATCTCTGGAGCAATCTGAGCTAACTTCCTGGGCAACTGCATCAATAGTTGAAAGATACTTTGCAACCACACGTGCTTAATTGAATTTCCATATTTAACTTGAAGTTGGACCAATCATATTTCTCGCCAGAAAAAGAAATCATAGTGGTAGATGTGAAGAAATAACAGAATAGGTCTGAATTTCCAAACCTTTTATTTGGAAAAGCTGTAGTAGGCACTTATTGACCGACTACGCTGAAGGCACAATCCAAGAGGCAGCAGTGCTCTTCAAAATGTACCTCCATTATAACTGCAATCAAATTTCAGCTGATTATAAGTGTAATCTGGCAGAACTCACAACATGGGTGCAAAAGGAGCACAGTCGTTGAGCCAACAAGTTCATCATATTGAATTTGTGACTTTGTGGACTTTCTCACACCACTGAAGAGATCAACTAATTGTGAATAGGTTTAAGTGAGCCAGCATACTTCATTAACTCTCAGAACTTTAGGCTATTCAGCTGTAGTTAGCTGTTGTGCAGAGAAAGGTATTTTTGCTGTTTATTCTTTTTTGTCTTTTGCAAGGTCCCTAAATTCAGTTTATTTATTTGCCTTCTTTCCATTCCAAAGACTGCTGACTTTTCCTCCATACCATTACCTCCTTCTTTGTCTCGGTTGATCTGCCACAAAAACTTACGACAACTTTAAGAACAATATGAGTCGAATGATCTCCTGTTTTCCATCTAATTTGTGCTCATCCAAAACTCTGCTGCCTCTATCACTCTTCCCTGGAAATTCCTCCAAACTCCCAACTATCAGAGGGCTCGGTGTTTCCCAATTCTAGTCTCCTGCGTCTCCAACTTTCAGTGAGGTTCCTTGTGACTTGGTTCCTTCCTTCCTTCCCTGAACCTCTTTGCCCTCCATTAAGACTTCCCCTGAAAGTAGTTACTTTGGCCAAGCTTTTGGAGACATGCTCTGGTAACTCTTTGCCTCTTGGTTAGATTTTGCTTTGTTGAATCTATTACTTTGCAGCTCAGGCCCAGTGACCCTGAAATAAACCAAATCACGTTAAAATGAATACCTCACTCTGAATATTTTAGCTGAGAATATTGAAGTAAATGTTACGATGATTCCTCTTCTCCCAGCTCTTCTATTTTCCGAATTCTCTGTCCACTTTGATAAATTTTCCTATTTTCTAACCTAAGATCAGTTTTAAAATACTTTCATTACTTAACTTTGATTCCTCTTAGCTCCTAATGTCAATTGAGAATTGAAGCAGTTTTCAACATATCCTTTCCAAAGGCTATTTTGTAATTGATTAAAAGTCAATAATACAACAATTGACTTGGTCACACCTTGGTTCTTCAAGGTGCATTTTTTATGCATCAAAATAGGAAGGAACCTCAGACAAATCTAATTCTCCATAATACGCCACCATACTGAACTACCATATTTTACTTTTACTGTTTCAATTTGCTTGTATTAAAAAAAATCCTGGTGCCAGAGAACAACTTGTGAGGTGTGTATGCTAATTCTGCATCAGATCTTGGTGCTAATGGTGCTAAAGACATCATTGGCACTTCAGGTTCAACTAAAAATATTCAAAACAATGGGGCAGGTCTTCCACTGACCTTGATATTGCCAGCTGTCTACACTTGGTCCACACCATTTTTCCCAGTGTGCTTTGGACACGAGAGGTTGGCCATCAAATCACTGGGTAGGTTTGATGCAACAGAGCGCAGTATTGGTATTGGTTTATTATTGTCACTTGTACCGAGGTACAGTGAAAATCTTGTCTTGCATACCATTTGTACAGGTCAATTCATTACACAGTGCAGATACATTGAGTTAGTACAGAGTGCATTGAGGTAGTACAGGTAAAAACAATAACAGAGTACAGAGTAAAGTGTCACAGCTACAGGGAAGTGCACTGCAGGTAGACAATAAAGTGCAAGGTCATAACAAGGTAGATGGTGAGGTCAAGACTCCCTCTCATTATTAAGGGATGTATGATTATGAGTGGCTGGCTGCATTGCCCCATTGGGCTATACAAAGAGTCCACTGACGCAGCACCTGGGCAGCTGGCTACAAACTGCAAAATATTTAAGCCCATGCTCATGCTGGACATATTTAGAAATGCTGGCAAGTCCAGGGAGAAGATCTGCTACAATATTAAAAGAAGTTATGCTTATTTTAATATACTGGGAGTACAATGAGAGGATATGTTTGAGTCACAAATTACATTTCTGGCTTCAAATATCTGGACTGAATATCATGGCAGAATGAAGATTGAAGAAACGAATAATGCTAAAGTCCCACTCCCCTCCCCTGCCCTAAGGAATTTATTTATTTATTGTTGGAACTTGGGGAGAAAATCATCCTGTTTTTAACAAACAAGACAGCAAGAGTAAAACAGGGGAAATATAGTTTCCTAATCATGTTGAATCCTTCACTAAAATTATCAGCAGGATGACTTCGCCTCAGTTGCATTGACGGGATGGTTTTACCGCATCAGAAATCCATCCTCACTTTATGAGCTTAAGCGCCTGTCGTTCTTGTGTTTCATAATATTCATTTTTAATAATAGGATACTTTTATGAAGGAGCACTTTGCAAGCTAACAAAGCTTTAGTCCTCTCAGAGTAATGGGTCTCCCACTGCTCTGTAGGCAATTACTTGTCCTGTGAATATTGTAAAGATCTTCACATATTAAAAAAATAATCAGTCTGTCAGTTCCTTTGCTGCATTCCAAAACAGATCACAGATCTTTTCATGCTGATCTTATAATGGCCTGTTCAAAAATCCCCTACTCATGTACTCATCACTGTAATCAGAATGAGAGCAGAAATGACCTACAAAAGCAGCACCAGTCTTTCATCCCCAAAACAAAACACCCATTGTTACACCATCTGAGTCGAGGTGATATTTGTCCAGGTGATATAAGACAAATTATACACCTTCCTGCCAGTAGTCTTCATGGTATCTTTGCAACAAAACTCTCGGATGTAAAATAATGAACATTCATTGGTGTTTTTGCCAATTATATAAGCAGTTTTCAAATGACAGTGTAAACAATAAAGAAACCAATACATTTTCAACCAAATTCATAACACATCAAACTTGACTGACTTTTGCTGACAGAATCCTCCCCTTTACAAGCTTCCAGCTGAGCAGCACTTGCTATGATAAATTGATTTGAACAAATTGTACTCTTAAAAAAAACATTTCATTGCGAATACCAAGATCACTTCGAAATGGTTATGAAACTCCAGTACATAGATTTCTTAGTTTCCTTGCCTACGATGGAAGTTTTTGAATCCAAGTGGGTCCTGTAGGTTCATAGAGTCATGGACTTATACAGCATGGAAATGGGTCCTTTGACTGCAACTCGTCCATGCCAACCAAGATGCCTATCTACGCTCATGCCATTTGCCTGCATTATGTCCACATCCCTCTAAACCTTTCCTAACTTTGTACCTGTCCAAATGTCTTTTAAACATTGTAATTGTATCTGCTTCAGCCATCTCCTCTGGCAGCTTGTTCCACATACCCACCACCAGGTCCCCTTTAAATCTTTCCCCTCTCACCTGAAGCCTATGCCCTCCATCCCCTACCCTGGGAAAAAAACTGTGAATATATTCCCTATCTATGGCCCTCATAATTTTATAACCCTCTATAAGGTCACTCCACAGCCTCCTTTGCTCCAGGGAAAACAGTCCAAGCCTATCCAATCTCTCCTTGTAACTCAAGCCCTCTAATCAAGGCAACATCCTTGTGAACCTTTTCTGCTCCCTCCCTAGCTTAATCGCATCTCTCCTGTAGCAGGGCAACCAGAACTGCACACAATACTCCAAGTGCAACGGTAACATGACATCCCAACTCCTGTACTCAGTGCCTCAGCCAATGAAGGCAAACACAGCAGACGCACCACCTTTATCATTCTGTTGACTTGTGTCACCACTTTCAAGGAACTACGTACTTGTACTTTAAGGTCTTGCTGTTCACTAACACTCCCCGGGGCCCGGCCATTCACTGTGAATGTCCTAGTCTGTTTTAACTTCCCAAAATGCACCAGTTGGGTTTAAAATCCATCTACCATTCCCTTGCCCATTTTCCCCAGTTGATCTAGATGCTCCTGTAACCTTTGACAACCTTTTCCACTGTCCACTATACCACTAATTTTTGCGCTATCTGCAGACTTACTAATCATGCCACCTATATTCTATTTCAAATAATTAATATATATCACAAACAACAAAGGGCCCAGTACCGATCCCCGGGGCACACCACTGGTCACAGGCCTCCAATCGGAGGGGAAAAAACCTCCAATACCACACTCTACTTCCTACCACCAAGCCAATTTTGTATCCAATTTTCTATTTCACCCTGAATCCTATGTATTCAAACCTTCTGGACCAGCCTCCCATGTAGAAATTGTCAAAGGCCTTGCTAACGTCTAGGTAGATAACATCCACCATACTGCCCTCATCAATTCTCTTCCCCACCTCTTCCAAAACCTCAAATTTGTGAGACATGATTTTCCATGTACAAAGCCATGCTGACTATCACTAATCAGTCCTGTATTTTGTCAGCACTCATTTTGTCTCTCTCTCTCTTGCAACATTCTGTAACACACTAAACTTGTTCAAATTTTAGATTCATAATCAACAAAAATTCACAATATGTTGGAAGAAGGAAAATAATGATGTTTAAAATTCACATAACAGAAACAAATCATCAACAAATAAAAATGTACAATTAACTAGCAATCAAAAGTCAAGGGAATTAAAAGCATACTATGAAAATTATTTTGGCAATACCCTAGATTATTAATTACCCAAAGGAAATAGTTCCAGTAATAAATGCATTGCATAATGGACACACAAGAGTCACACAATCAGCCAGAAAATAATCATTGAACTTATCCATAAGCTCTCCTGCTCCCTTGCCTACATGGAATCCCCTTTCCCCAATCACACACTGATTGGATCTTCTCTCTTAAAAATACATAACTGAATAGCATTTGCTCGGATAATTTGATTTGAACAAGTTGTACTCTTAAATAATTCCATTTCATTATTGATAGCATTAGCCACTTCTAAATGGTTATAAAACTCCAATACACAGATTTTTAGAAGTTAAATTTTTGCTTCATGGTAAAATTCCCAGATGGATTCCTCTTTGCCTCAGGATTTAGTTAATATGATTCAAGAACTGTTGACATCTTTTAATAATTAAAATTATGCTGAACTGCAATAACCAGAGTAAGTGGCAGATAAAATTTAATTTTGAGAAGTGTGAAGTGATATATTTTGGCAAAAGGAATAGGGAAAGACCACATCAACTAAAGAGAATAGTTCTTAAGAGTGTCGGGAATAGAGGAACCACAGAGGGACCCGAGGGTACATTGGCGTAAATATTTGGAGGTGGTAGGATATGTTGAGAGAGTAATTAGGAAAACACATGGGATCCTGGATATCATAGGTGAAAGCGATAACGTACAAGAACAGCAGAGTTACATCAAAACTTTATAAAGCACCAAATGGGTCACAACTGGTGCACTGCACCAGTTACCACATTTTAGGGTAGAGATGAAGGTTGATGAGATGGTGCAGAAAATGTTGAACAGAAAGGGGGAGGAAGTTCAAGTACAGAAACGGACAGAAGAAGATGGAGTTGCTGTCTATCAGCAGAGAAGTTTGAGAGAAAATATGATAGAGAGGCATTTTGCAATGATGATTTGTTAAAGAAGCTGTTCCTTTAAGCGGGCGGTTCAAAGGTTATAGAACACAGATTCAAAGTGATGATCAATAGATTGAGAGGGGATGAGAGGAGAAACTTTCCTTCATGCAGGGAATTTTAATGATCTGAATCTCATTGCCAGTGAGAGTGATGGAAACAAGGTCAATCAGGCTTTCTATAGGAAACTGGATAGGCTCTTGAGGGAAATAATTTGCAGGACCACAGGGGAAGGGAATTGAACACATTGCTCTGTCAAGGACTCAATGGGTTGAATGGCCACCTTTTGTGGTGTAATGATTCTTAGTTAAGTCATAAGTAGAGGAAAATGGAAGAAAGTAGGTTCAAATGTGAACTCCAGCGTGAGTTGTACAGAAAGAAAAACGTACAGACAAAAGCAGCAGGTATATGAGGTAAAAATGTAGATGTCTTTGTGTCAGTTACCAGCATCCAAAGGAACAGGACTGGGAGAACTGTAAAGTCACACTGAGGCACTAATAAGAAACATAACAAGAATATAATAGAAAATACAAAGGTTAATAACAAAGCAATCATTCAACATTTCAGAAGCAATAGAAGGGTGCACGGCCATGTTACACTGTTTGCTAGTGCCAATGGAGAAGTACTTGTTAAGATCAGATAATTGTGAAAATATTAAATCATTAGTTTGTGAGTGTTTTCACAGGATCATAGAATGACAACAGAGAGAAAAGCTGTTGGACCTATTATGAGAATGTCAGCTCTCTGAAGACTTATCCAAAGAGAACATTCATGTTACTTTTCCACAGCCCTTCACATTTTCCCTTTCAAGTGTTAAACCATGAAAAGAAAGGGGAAAGAAAAGACATCTATTTATATAATGGCTTTCAGAAACCCCTTGCAAGCTCTAGTAAAAATTATGCATATGTTTAATTTATGTTTTTCTTGTGAATGCTGCTTGTATGATGCTATGTGCCCGTGATGCTGCTGCAAGTAAGTTTTTCATTGTACCTGTGCACACATATACTTGTGCAGAAGGCAATAAACTCAACTTTGACTTCTGCAAACAATGCTGTGATATTAACCAGGTAATCGGCTTTGAAAAAGGTGACAACGGCATAGCTATTCACCAGGACACCAGAACTAACTCTCCTAACTTTCCTTAAAGGAGATTCATGGGATCTTTTACATCCAACCAACAGAACACACAAAGCCTCAGTTCATAGGTGGGCAGGTACAATGTACCAGTAAAGTGATTGGTGCAACATTTGTGATATGAACATTTATGTGAGTGCACCAGAAAGAAATTTAGGTTACTTTCATCCTTCCCTTGGTTTATCCTCTCATGTGAAAGACTGCCCCTGCAAAAGTGTAGCATTGCACCGGAGTATCAGCCTTGGTTTTTGCAATTATATTCCTGAGGCAAGATGTGAAACCTGGCATTTCTAACATATTAATGAGCCTGGAATCCTCTGATCTGAGCTGCTTTGAGCTTTTTTACTGTGAGCACCTGGGTTTCTCTGGACTTTATGAAGCCCAATAGCAGTAGCGAGGCAAGAACAAAATTGGATGAAGTTAATCGGTTGTGCATTGTTTATCATGAGCCAAGAGGAGCAGAAGTGCTTCTCCACAACTCCCAATTTCACTCACCATTAGACCTCCAAAACCATAAACAAAAGTCACTGGGGGGTCAGACCACTTTCCCAGGGATTGGTACACCTTGCCTGCAATTAAGGATCGGACACTTCACCACAGGGTTGGAGATGAGACCCCACCTGGTTCAGAGGTTAGACCTGCCTGCGCCTAAGTCCTCCCCATCTGGTACTGGAAGCAAAGCCCATCTGCCACCTTCACTTTGTTGGAGTGGGGAACCTGTTTGGGCTGAATTCCATACAAGAAGGCGAACTCAGATTTCCAACCCAACAAAACTTGCATCTACTACTCATAAGTTCCTCCTGCATACATAACAAGGGAAATGAAGCCAATCTGCTGCTACAAGCTCAAGGCACCTGACAAAAGTAAGGGTCACCTCAGTTTAAACTTCATTTCAGTAAACCTTTTAATATTTGTTCTTTTCCTTCTCAAAATACTTTAACTAGCCACTATATAGAAAATAACATAAGCTAAAAATGACTGAACAGAACTAGAGAATCCTGTGAAATGCAGATGCTCAGTCAGTTTAAATTCGTTCACAGAAATTTCTTCACAATAGTATCAAGTCCAAGCCTCAGGTCTTCAGGAAGATTTAAAAGGATATAAAAGACAACTCAGTGGATAAAGTTAATCACATCATTTTGAAATGTATAATTTATTTTAGCTTAAATCCTTATTTTGGAAATCAGACACTTCAGTTCCTGAGAAATAAAATGTCAGATGAAAAATAACTGGTTAGAACCTGACAGTGAGATCACAGTATGACTTACTCTTATCCTAAAATGTCAATATTTTGTGTCTTATGGTCTGGCATTCATAAATTGGAAACGGGACATAACACCACTAGCTAGGGATGAGGATTAACACGTTGAATACAATCAATTTTAAACAAAATATATCACATAGATTCCAAATTTACCAATTACAAATTTGGATATATGGCTGTTTTCAGTCAAGTTACATGAAAGTGAATATACTGTACATAATTTCTCATTTATTCCTCCAGCAATAAATTGCTCTAAAAGGTATAGCTTTGTCATTCAGAAATGTAATGACCAAATATAGTCTAGTGCTCAGATTGCTTTTACTTGTCTTGTAGCCTGAGTAATTAACAATTCAAAAATAGTCCAGGATCAAATAAAAAAGTCTCAAGTTATGCAAAGTTTATTTAATAACTCATGAAATCTTGAGTACGCTTACTGCAAAGTTACAGGCTATAGTATAGTATAGGGCAGGCATGGTGGTGTAGTGTTTAGCGTAATGCTATTACAGCGCCAGCGCCCCAGGTTCAATTCCGACCACTGTCTGTAAGGAGTTTGTACGTTCTCCCTGTGTCTGCGTAGGTTTCCTCCGGGTGCTCTGGTTTCCTCCCACATTCCAAAGACGTATGGGTTAGGAAGTTGTGGGCACGCTATGTTGGCGCCAGAAGCATGGTGACACTTGCAGGCTGCCCCCAGAACACTCTACACAAAAGATGCATTTCACTGTGTGTTTCGATGTACATGTGACTAATAAAGATATCTTATGTTGAATTTTCCCAGTGAACTAGCTTATCGTTAACCATCCAAAATTGCCCTTTTAAGTATTTTCTTGCTCATGGATAGAGTACCTAAAATGCTGTCATGTGCTACATGATGGAACTTAACCTACACAAGTTCTGGGCAATGACCTCCAACAGTCCAATTATTTACCTTGAGATTCACAGAAACATAGAAAAAAGGAACAGGTGAAGAGCCTTTGGACATGCTTCACCATTCAATATTATCATGCCTGATTAATGCCACCTCAGGTAGAAAGTCAGAGTCAATAGTCAGAGCCTTTTTCCCAGGATAGAAATGTCAAATACTAAGTAAGCCTTAAGGTGAGAGGGAGAAAGCTTACAGGAGATTTACATGGCAGCTGTTCTGCACTGAGAGTGGTAGGTACCTGCAATGAGCTGCCAGATGAGGTCATGGAAACACATACAATAACAATGCTTAAGAGATATTCAAACAGACACATGACCAGGAAGGAAATGAGGGATACAGACCAGGCGCAGGTTGCTGTGCAGTTTAAATTAATATCATGGTCAGCACAGACGTCATGGGCCAAAGAACCTGTTCCTGTGCTGTACTGGTTAAGGTTCTATGTTCTAAATGGACTACCTTCGTAAATTCTGTGACTATAGGTTCAAGGGCTGGGTATTCTGCAGCTTTTGACATCTCCGTGTCTGTGTGGGTTTCCTCCGGGTGCTCCGGTTTCCTCTGACATTCCAAAGACGTACGGGTTAGGAAGTTGTGGGCATGCTATGTTGGTGCCGGAAGCGTGGTGACACTTGTGGGCTGCCCCCAGAACATTCTATGCAAAAGATGCATTTCACTGTGTGTTTCGATGTATGTGTGACTATTAACAATGTCGTAATGCTTTTCCGTCACCTATAAGAATCTAAAGGAATATGATGGAATATGTTTTAGCCAAGAAAGCTCACCAGCACCTCTACTTCCTCAGGAGGCTAAAGAAACTTGGCATGTCCCCTTTGACACTCACCAATTTTTATTGATGCACCATAGAAAGCATCCCATCTGGATGCATCACAGCTTGGTATGACAACTGCTCTGCCCAGGACCGCAAGAAACTGCAGAGAGTTGCGGACACAGCCCAGCACATTACAGAAACCAGCCTCCCCTCCATGGACTCTGTCTATACCTCTTGCTGCCTTGGTGAAGCAGCCGGCATAATCAAAGACCCCAGCCACCCTGGTCATTCTCTTTCCTCTCCTCTCCCATCAGGCAGAAGATACAGGAGCCTGAGGGCACGTACCACCAGGCTCAAGGACAGCTTCTATCCCACGGTGAGAAGACTATTGAACAGTCCCCTTATACAATGAGATGGACTCTTGACCTCACAATCTACCTTGTTGTGACCTTGCACCTTATTGTCTATCTGCAATGCACTTCCCTGTAGCTGTGACACTTTACTCTGTATTCTGTTACTGTTTTTACCCTGTACTACCTCAATGCACTCTGTACTACCTCAATTCATGACTGTGTAATGAATTGATCTGTTCGAATGGTATGCAAGACAAGTTTTTCACTGTACCTCGGTACAAGTGACAATAATAAACCAATACCAATAGCAACACCAATACTTGGATGAATGAGACTTCGGCAACACTTGATGCTTGACGCTGTCTGGTACAAAGTGTTCCATTTGATTGACATCCCATCCACCATCCAAAACATTCATTTTTTTCTACCATCTGTACCCTTTTTTCCAATTTGATCCATCGCTAAGTTCACTGCATTTGTTTCCGCAAGGTTACTTTGAAAGCACCTCTTAAATCCTACACTACTGAGGAGGACGGGAATAGCAGGATCAATGCATGCAGTTTCTCCTCAGAGTCACACACCATCCCAATTTGGAAATATGCACTTTTTATTTCTTTCATCCTCATTGGGCCTAAATCAGAAAAATACCGGTCTGTGGTCCCGTGTGGAGTAGCTTTCAAAGGAAGACCACAGCATATCAAGATGGCATCTTCCCCCTACTTTATGGAGGGTGATTATGGTTGGGCAATACATAGTCAGAAAAGGGAATATGTAAACAAAAAAAGTACAGTCCTCGATGTGCAAAAGACTCTTACTGGGGTTTGAGTGACATCATTTGGTTGGAATGCTCAACTGATTTTCTAATGAGAACACTACATTCATGAACAGTATGGGCCTTAACTGCAAGAGGAGGACTTCCCCAGAAGTGAAGGTGGTCCTGAAGGCATCTCCGGCCACTGTCTGTAAGGAGTTTGTATGTTCTCCCCATGTCTGCATGGGTTTCCTCCGGGTGCTCCGGTTTCCTCCCACATTCCAAAGACGTACGGGTTAGGAGTTGTGGGCGTGCTATGTTGGTGCCGGAAGAGTGGTGACACTTGCGGGCTGTTTTCCAAGAGGGCCCCAATGATGACTTCCCTGCCACAGGTGCACACTGACATTGAGACAATGTGCCATCTGCTGCCAGAATGCTGTAATAGTAATGACCATTACTGCCACCACAATGGGCATATAAGATACGATATCTTTATTAGTCACATGTACATCGAAACACACAGTGAAATGCATCTTTTGCGTAGTGTTCTGGGGGGCAGCCCGCAAGTGTCGCCATGCTTCCGGCGCCAACATAGCATGCCCACAACTTCCTAACCTGTATGTCTTTGGAATATGGGAGGAAACCGGAGCACCCGGAGGAAACCCACGCAGACATGGGGAGAACGTACAAACTCCTTACAGACAGCGGCGGGAATTGAACCCGGGTTGCTGGCGCTGTAAAGCGTCATATCCAATAAGAGCCACTACTTTAAGCGCACCTGTTATGGAGTAAGATCACAGAGGCAAGATCCTACCGTACACGACTTTGGGTCCACGATGAGTTTTATGCGTGATTACATGCATTGGAATCAAGATTTGATTGTGCACGAGGCACTGTTTGAAATGCAACATCTTTTGCTCCCCTCCAACCTCAATAAAAACTGGCTTGTATTTTACATGTTGAAGAATTTCAACCAATCAATAACAATCCCACAAAATCAAGGACTATTGACTCCCAAGGAATATTGTTCATGCTGGGTTTTGAATCCAATGCAGGATTGCCATTATCTACTGCAGCTTGGATAACTATTTCAGAGTGGGATACATGGATCTGGGTTGCTGAGCTTGTCCACAGTAGACACTGTCTGCTGCTCTCGCTGTTTCCTTTCTATTGCTGTAATATGGCAGTCACAGGTGATAATCTCCCATAAATTGGTGTTGATCTTGCACTTATTCACATTTACCTTTGGAACTTTGCCTGTCCTCCTTTTGAGAAAGTGCCACAGATCAATCTGAGAAAAAAAGCTTGCTTTGGAAGTCACAGAGACAGAATTGTACAGTACACCACACTTGTGCCAACCATCATGCCTACCTATACTAATCTCACTTGCCTGCATTAATTTCATATCCTTCTATATCCTACTCATTTGCACCTGAGAAGCTGCCTATTAAATGTTATTACTGTTCCTGCCTCCACCACCTCCTCTGGCAGCTTATTCCCGATTCCAACTGCTTTTCGCGTGAAAATTTTAACCCTCAGATCCCTTTTCACCTCCTCCCTCTCTCCTTAAACCTATGCTGTTGAGTTTTAGACATGCCTATCATGGGAAACACATTGGCTATCTACCCGATCTATGTCTCTCATAACTTTATCATGTCAACTCTCAGCCTCCTTCGCTCCAGGGAAAACAGACCAAGCCTTTCCAATCCATCCTCATAACTCAAGCCCTCCAATCCAGGTAACATCCTTGTGAATCTTTTCCGCAACCTCTCCAGTATAATCATGTCCTTTCTATAGTGTGGTGACAGAACTGCACAAAATATTCCAAGCCTGGGGTTCCACATGAAAAGGCCAACCAATGATGGTAATGTTGGATGATGGTTGCTTTTATGCTTGATATGCTTGCTTCAGAGAGGAATATGAAATTAAATCATGCATCCTCTAAGTGTGTAATGAATCCAATATTGCCTTAAATGTGGAGAAACAGCTTTTTATCACTTGACAAAACTTTTATGATGACTCTATATACTCAAAACTGAGGTCATGGATTATATGACAGTCATGATTCCCTCCTAATTCTATGGAGCTAAAATATGGACAACATACAAGAGACATCTCAATGCACTTCTATTCTGTCTGTGGAATACTTTATATATTTAGAAGGCAGAATAAATCGAGACCAGTGTCATTTAACATGACTGGACTCAAGAACAATTTGTTGCTTAAAGTGGAAAGTGCAAATTCAAAGGAAAACTATTTGTTCAAAGATTTATCATGCTATAGGAGAAATCTGCTGAATTACATGGGGTTTGAACATTGAACTCAAGTATTTTAGCGTTATTTTCCGTTCAGAATGTTAATATAATTTTTTATAGGATCATTGCTTCCCAATGCATTTGCTCATTTATGCCCAGATGCAACTTTTAGTTTCTACGCGCATTTACAAAAAACCACTCACAGCTTCACAAAGCAAGAGGTTCCCAAATGAGAGAAAGCCTAGGACAGCTACTTTATCTGGGACCACTATCAACTGTCAGTGAGGGATGACCTTTTGCAGTCACAAAACCACCACATTCCAGCTCAGTTGACAAAGCATACAAAAGAGACACATAAACAACAGTAGTACCTGAGGGGAAAGCTTAAATTAGTTTGACAGCAGTACAATTGACAAGTGAAAACTGAGCCTTGGAAGTAATAGGTCAAATTTACATAACATTGAAGAGTATTGTTGAAATGTCAATATTAAAATGTATTGCCACATTAATCTGTATTCTCAGTTTTTTTTCCCTTTTTTAACTTACATCATTTTCCTTCGTCTCAACATTTCAATTAATCTTCCACGTTATATTGGAAGTTTAAGAAACTAGGGGCAGTGTCAAGAAGGTGCATTTGGTACAAGGTCAGATGAATCCTTCGTCTCAACATTTCAATTAATCTTCCACGTTGTATTGGAAGTTTAAGAAATTAGGGGCAGTGTCAAGAAGGTGCATTTGGAACAAGGTCAGATGAACAACCCGACAAGTTCTGCACTTTATACAGACAGAAACATGAGCAGACAGGGAAATGAGGGATATAAACTGCGTGCATGCAGATGTGACATTTAAATTGGCATTATGGTCAGCAGAGTCATTGTGGACTGAAGAGCCAGTTCCTGTTCTGTACTGTTCCATGATCTATCCCAATCTCAAGGTAAAATCTCAAGGCAGGGGACAGGTGTGGAATAGAAAGGAGACAGTCCCAAAAGAACGTGGATGGTTGAAGGCCCTGAATGAAAGCAAGAACAGGCAGTACCATGAATCTGCTTTCATGGTTAATCGCTCTGCCAAAAGACAATTATCTATAGCTGGTGCAAACAAAGTCTGAGAAAAGTGCTGGGTTGATTTCCACATTTATTGTCTACCATGGTACAAAGCAATTTTATCATCTTTGGTATAGTCTCTTGGTTCACAGTCAGGGTATCCACCTGGAGCAGGTGGGAGGCAACAGATGACAAGACATCTTTATTAGTCACATGTACATTGAAACACACAGTGAAATGCACCTTTTGTGTAGAGTGTGCTGGGGGCAGCCCGCAAGTGTCGCTACTCTTCCGGCGCCAACATAGCACGCCCACAACTTCCTAACCCGTACGTCTTTGGAATGTGGGAGGAAACCGGATCATCCGGAGGAAACCCACGCAGCCATGGGGAGAATGTACAAACTCCTCACAGACGGTGGCCGGAATTGAACCCAGGTCTCTGGCGCTGTAATAGCGTTACGCTAACCACTGCACTACTGTACCTGCCCTTAGGAATAGAAAAGGGAAAAAATAGCTGGTGGGAGTTTGATATAAAATGGGATCATGTAATTTGCAAATGATCTCAAGTCCCATTTTAAGCTGCAAATGGGCAGTGTTAATCTCGATTGTATTCGCGTGAAGCAGCCTACCCAACAGTTCTCAGAAAACAGCCAACAGTTTACTTATCTTTCATTTCCCAATTTGCAGTCACAGATACATGAGGTTTCCCTTCAGACATGAGAGGCAGCAAAGTGAAATCAGTGCGTTTGGGTTCCATTACATCTTGCGGTGTCAGTATCATTGGTGTGTACGCGGAAGCTGACCCCAGGTCCACAGATGATGCTACTGTGACCAACCAGCAGCCAAGTCAACTCATGCAGGAACTTGAAGAGGATCCATTGCTGGAGATGAGCTGAGCCACTGGAACCAGGGTATGTGTTGTGCCACCCAAGGGTTGCCTTGCTGAGTTGGACCAGGGATGTGAAGGAGGGTAATGTGATTAACCACATTGAGTATTTTGGAGAGATCAGAGGGGGATAAAATGTCATGGCGGTAGTCACAGAAACAGTTGTCAATCTTAACTTTGGGCAGGAGGTGAAGGTCAAAGAAGGGCTTTAGGAAAATGGAAAAGGAGAATCTACAAAGAAGTTTAGAGGCAGATTAATCAAACAAAATAACAAAGAGAGTGACATTAAAATCTATGAGAGAGATGTAGAGTCAGGTGGAAACTACCAAATGGAATACATTGAAAAGAAAGAGACTTGTACAAATATTGTGGACAATGGACTAGATTATTGAAGCAGGAAGAACATATTTTTTTAGGGTCTGTACAATACCATTAACATACCAGATGGAATCTATGCCAGGGCTTTTGTTTTAAGAACAGATGTCATTAAAATATATTTTACTATTAGTTCTTCCACAGATTACATTATCAGGCTGAAATGAAAAGATTAATAGCTATTCAACCTGTAGGGTGTCAAGTGACAGAAATGAATGGGTATCATTGCATTCCTCAAAAATGAAATTACAAATGTTGCCATTGTCAGAAATAATACTCAACCATACTGTTATCAGAGGGAAATTCTCGACAGATTATTAACATAATCAAGCAAAGTCTCCTTCCGTGGGAGCTTTGGAGTGCAGATTTGTTTTTGAATTGCTTGCTAATTCATATGGTAGCAAAATGCTGCCCAAGAGTAAACTCCTTCAGTGCATTGATGAAAACCTTAACAAAACAACCAAAATTCAACAGAGACACAAAAAATTCAAACCAAAATTCAACAATTCGTATAAGCTGTGCCTTGCACGCATAGTTAGGTGAGGCAATACATCAAAATCTCACAAACAGTCCAACTTTTCCATATTGTGACCACTCACCTCCCTGAAAAGTCTCACTTATTATTCTACATGACCATCCCACTTGCAAAGTAAATACACATTGTCTTTCATTTTTAAAATGGTTAATCATCTTCCATTCAGGCACAATAATGACTACCTTTGAATCTGAAAACTGATTTCATACAGGTTTTAGTCTGATTCAGCAGCAGTTAAGTCTTGTGTTAAAATGTTAAACTGATTCCCTTTCTCGTGGACTGAATTTCTTTCTTGCTGTTCTAAGCGGTATTCTGGTAATGGAAAATCCAACAATTAAAGTCTGGAAATGTTTTCTCCCTGGAAGTAAATACCTTATATTTAGATAGCTACACAATCATCTTCACCTGTTACAGCACAATTTTACTTAATTACTGACAGAATGCAGTAAATGGAGGTTCAACTAAGCTGCAAAATTTTATAATTTCGTAAAATTTCACTTGCTTTTGTTAATAGACAATAGACAATAGGAGCAGAAGTAGACCATTCGGCCCTTTGAGTCTGCACCGCCATTTTGAGATCATGGCCGATCCTCAACAATCAATATCCTGTTCCTGCCTTGTCCCCATATCCCTTGATTCCCCTATCTATAAGAAACCTATCTAGCTCCTTCATGAAAGTGCCCAGAGAATTGGCCTCCACTGCCCTCTGAAGCAGTGCATTCCACAAATTCACAACCCTTTGGGAGAAGAAGTTTTTCCTCACCTCTGTCCTAAATGGCCCAGCCCTTATTCTTAAATCATGCCCCCTGGTTCTGGACTTCCCCAACATCTGGAACATATTTCCTATCTCTATCTTGTCCAATCCCTTAATAATCCTGTATGTTTCAATCAGATCCCCTCTCAATCTTCTCAATTCCAGCGTGTACAATCCCAGTCTCTCCAACCTCTCAGCATAAGACAGTCACGACATCCCCGGAATTAACCTCGTAAACCTACGCTGCACGCCCTCTATAGCCAGGATATCCTTCCTTAACCCTGGAGACCAAAACTGTACACAATACTCCAGGAGTGGTCTTACCAGGGCCCTGTACAAATGCAAAAGAATCTCTTTGCTTTTGTACTCAATTCCCCTTGTAATACAGGCCAACATTCCATTAGCCTTCATCACTGCCTGCTGCACTTGCTCATTCACTTTCAGTGACTGATGAACAAGGCCTCCTAGATCCCTTTGTATTTCCCCCTTACTTAACTCCACACCATTCAGATAATAATCTGCCTTCCTGTTCCTGCTCCCAAAGTGGATAACCTCACACTTATCCACATTAAACTTCATCTGCCAAGTATCTGCCCACTTACCCAACCTATCCAAATCACCTTGAATTCTCCTAACTTCCTCTACACATGTCGCACTGCCACCCAACTTTGTATCATCAGCAAACTTGCTAATGTTATTCACAATGCCTTCATCTAAATCATCAACATAGATCGTAAACAGCTGTGGTCCCAGCACCGAGCCCTGTGGCACCCCACTAGTCACGGCCTGCCATTCTGAGAAACATCCATTCACCCCTACCCTTTGTTTCCTATCCGCCAACCAGTTTTCTATCCATGTTAATACCCGCCCCCCAATTCCATGAGCCCTAATTTTACCCACCAATCTCCTGTGCGGCACTTTATCAAATGCCTTCTGAAAGTCGAGGTATACAACATCCGCTGAATCTCCCTCGTCTATTTTCCTGGTTACATCCTCAAAAAACTCCAGTAGATTAGTCAAGCATGATTTGCCCTTGGTAAATCCATGTTGACTCGACCTAATCCTATCATTGCTATCCAAATATGCCGCTATTTCATCCTTAATAATGGACTCCAGCGTCTTCCCCACCACAAATGTTAGGCTAACTGGACGATAGTTCCCCGTTTTCTCCCTCCCTCCTTTCTTAAAAAGTGGGATAACATTAGCCATTCTCCAATCCTCAGGAACTGTCCCCGAATCTAAGGAACATCAGAAAATGATCACCAATGCATCCACAATTTCTAGAGCCACCTCCTTTAGTACCCTGGGATGCAGACCATCTGGACCTGGGGATTTGTCAGTCTTCAGCCCCATTAGTCTACCCATCACCATTTCTTTCCTAATGTCAATCCACTTCAGTTCCTCTGTCACCCTCTGCCTTTTGTCCATCCTTACTTCTGGGAGATTTCTTACGTCTTCCCCGGTGAAGACAGATCCAAAGTACTTATTAAATTCGACTGCCATCTCCCTGTTTCCCGTAATAATTTCACCCGATTTGGTCTTCAAGGGCCCAACATTGTTCCTAACTAACTTCTTTCCCTTCACATACCTAAAAAAGCTTTTGCTATCCTCCTTAATATTCCTGGCTAGCTTGCCTTCGTACCTCATTTTTTCTTCCCGAATTACCTTTTTAGTTAAATTCTGCTGCACCTTAAAAATTTCCCAATCTTCTATCTTCCCACTCAGCTTGGCTCTGCCATACTTCTTCCTTTTTAACACAATGTTATCTCTGACTTCCTTTGTCAGCCACGGTGGCCCCTTTCCCCTCTTTGAGTCTTTCCTTCTCTGGGGAATAAACTGATCCTGCACCTTGTGCATTATTCCCAAGAATACCTGCCATTGCTGTTCCATTGACAATTCTGCTAGGATGCCCACCCAGTCAACTTTAGCCAGCTCCTCCCTCATGGCTCCATAGTCTCCTTTGTTCAACTGCAAAATTGACCCTTCTGATTTGCCCTTTTCCCACTCCAATTGCAGATAAAAACTTATCATGTTATGGTCACTACCTCCCAATGGCTCCTTTACTTCGAGTTCTCTTATCAAATCCTGCTCATTACACAGCACTAAATCCAGAATAGCCCTCTCCCTGGTCGGCTCTCGTACCAGCTGCTCCAAGAATGCATCCCGGAGGCACTCTATAAACTCCCTTTCCTGGGGTCCAGTACCAGCTTGATTTTCCCAGTCCACTTGCATATTGAAATCCCCCATAACGACTGTGACATTACCCTTGCCACATGCCAACATTCGTATCTGAGCTTCAAGCTCGCCTACCTTATTCCTGACACTCCGTGCATTCAGATATAGGATTTTTAACCCATTTCTCCTCTCTCCATTCGTATTAATGTTCCAAAATTGTGTAGTTCCTACCTGTCCACCACCACCCACAGTAAAACAACTACATGAAAAGAGAAACAAAAATTGGAAAGCTAGACGACAACTTTTTGGGTGAATCTCCAAACCTTAACCTTAACACGAATAATCTGGAATCTTGTGAACAGCTTACTTTACTGAGATTGTCAAGGTCACAAATTCTTGGTTCCAACTGTAAAAGTAGGGTCAAATGTGAAGGAAGACACAGAGTCAATATTGCACTTAGTTTAAGACTATATTTTTTTGGCAGGCTTTTGATTAGATTTCTTCCCTGTGATGGACCAAGGGAGTTGCTACAATTAGTTTTCATTCCCCTAATCAGAACCAGCCGCAGAAGCAAACATACAATAGATCAATAGATCCAGTGTTCAAAAAGGCACACAGAAAGTGAAGTAAATCATCTGGACAGTATCAAGAATAGCCTTTGGCTCAAGTTTCCCACAAGCAAGCTTCCAAAGGTATTGCTGTGAACTTCTGTTCCTCAAGTTTGATCATCACAAGTAGTAAAACTGATTTTTGAAGATGATGTGCAATTTGCCTTTAGAAAAATAATAGGTACATTCTTTCACACAAATTGCCATTCTTCTGAACCAAACATTGTGACCCATCTTAAGTTATAGTTCACAGCTATTGGCTCAGAGTTTGGGGAGGAAAGAATTTGAGACCATCAGCGCTCACTGCCATTGCAGTGCAAAACAGACAGCAAACTGCTGGCATCTGCAGACATGCAATGATCCTGAAACCCAGAACCTGCAAATAGTGATACCCTGCTCCTCACAGGGTTTGCTGTTGCAATCTTTGATGGAAGCATTTAGAAATCACTGACTTGTCATGATCCAATTACTCAGACATTATTCTCACAATGAAAGCAATGATAAAGTTTAGCCTTGTTCATTCAGGAATATCCAATCATTTATCACTGTCCTAAATCATAGCTGCAGCTGAATAATCTCTCTGGCCTGGAATGATTAATCCTATAAGAGTGGAATATTATGACCTAAGAATAACATTTTTTTAATTATAAAAGTAATTGAAAGATTTTGATCCACTATTTGTTTTTCCATCAATGCCATATACATATTCTGATAGTTACTTTGTTTTCTACGTAATTTAATTTTTTTTCTATATTTCTTGCTTTTTAAATCCTGCCTTGTTCTACATGAGAGTTCTTCAGTCCGATTGGCTGAGCAGCTGGCATCCTCTCTACTTGACGCCACAACTCCTCTGTGGAAGGCACCAAACTGAAAATGATGCCAGAAGAGAGGAAAGCTCACTTCGCTGATCGCAGAACACCTGCACTCTGTCCATAACCACGATCTGCGTTTCCCCGTTGCCAGTCACTCCTGAAGAAGGGTCCTGACCCGAAACATTGACCGCCTGCTTTTCTCCATGGATGCTGCCTGGCCTGCTGAGTTCTTCCAGCATCATCGTGTTTTTCATCTCGATTCAGCATCTGCAGTCCTTTGTCTCTCAGAGGAAAGTTACACTTTATATCTCAATAAATCACTCTGAGTCGGCTTTGTGAGACTGACATCTTTGCTGCTTTATTTGAACACAAAATCCAGACCACTGGGTAAGGTTCAAGCATTTTCAATCTTCAACGAAGGACCTTTGAGCTGAAACATCAACTCTGTTCCTCTTTCCAGAGATGCTCCATGAACTGCTGAGCACTTCCAGCATTCCACTAGGTCTGACAGAAGAATCAAAGCAAAGGGCAAAACCAACTAAAGGTGACGGTGTAAGGATTTGATTTTGAATTGGTGACCAATTATATCTCATGAGAAGGTATCCTCCACTTTATACCATCACGAGAGTTAAAGTTGGCCCTGGATGCATTTGCTTTGAGCTTAGTGCACCCGGTGACAAAAGCAATAGGCTAAGTGGTCTTTTCTCCATCTTTAACTTTTCATTTGTGCTTAGCATTTCACTCCACTATTCCCACTGCAATCAATTCTGAAAAACAAAATCAATTTTTGTGGCACGTTGGACAAAGGCCTAAAGCACCTTCTTAAGACTTCTGTCTATTTGACAAATGGCGGAACCACTGCCTGGATAACAAATTTCAAAATATCCCACCTTTGTAAGTTTCCGATAGTGAAGCTACTGTCTGTGCGGGATGAAATTGCCATGTCTATTTGAATTTTAAGTCCAGTGTGAAAATACTTATAGTAAATTACAGCAGCCGATGCCAATCAAAGTATTTGCAATATGGTAATCAGAGAGATGCAAACAGGGCTGGAAAGATCAATTAGACTGGGTTCCTGAATCCTACTCAGTCAGGAATTCAGATTTTTATTAGGTCTGTAGACCACAGAAACAATACCTGCGATATGCACTCTATAAACTTCCAGATGTTAAACATACATACTGTGACCTTCTCATATTAAGGGATGTTTTTCTCATACTGGGTTGCATTGTAATGCACCTGATTATATAAATCCAAAATGTTCTTTCCATGCATGATTTATTTGTGCATAAAATAGTTAAGAACACACCTGCCTTGCTCTAAAGCTTGTGCTGACCTCTGAGAAATAATGGACCGATACACTTTCAAAAAATGTTAACTGCTGATTTTTCTTTAAATGCAACCACTTGTTCATCTGCTTTCTTGACACAAATGGGTGCCCATGTCTGCGAAAATTGATTGTACACACAACAGCAAGATATTCTGTCTGGTCTTGTGGGTGTAGAGTGATGCAGAGTCTTGTCTGCACTCACATGCAATGTAACTTTGTAGTTGCCTCTGTAAAAATACTCACATTTCAGTTTTCCTTCTGATATGGGAGGCCATTTGGTCCACAGAGCCTTTGCTGGTTCTCAGAACCATCACGAGTCCCTCACCCCGACTTATTTCCCTCTGACCTATTCCCTTTCTCAGGGCCATTAACACCCCACTGATTCTCCCACAGTCCACCAGGTAAACACTAGGGTTAACTTGCAGTAACCAACTGATCTACCAACATGTTTTGGGATGTGGGGGGAAGCCCACACATCACAGTGAGAGCGTGCAAACTCACAGACAGCACCAGAGGTCTGGATTGAACCCTGGTCACTGGAGTTCCAAGGCTGTGCGATCAAAGTAGAAGAACTGTCCGATCGTGGACATGATGGAATAAGCACTATATTATTAGCCTCCTAGCATGAAAGTGAACCCTGGATGGAAAAAAAAGTTATTTTCTGTCATGGCACAACATCGTCCCTCAGTATTTATGGTAGGAAGGACAATAATTGTCACAGGATTGAAAGATAGTATCCCCAGACGAATGGCACCCACTGGACATCAACGTACACTTCTGTGGTGTGTAACATTTGATGATGCAAACTCTGAAGGAAATGGCAAGGCCCAATTTAATAATTAACCAAGAAATGTGTTTAACTCTCCTGCTATTGCATGACAGGCAGGTTAAACATTTATCTTCATTCCTATGAAACAATAACAGCAAATGATATACAAAAGCCCATGGAGGGAACCACAAGAGGCCGACTATCTGTCTGTTCAGACAGGGTTAGAAAATAATTAAGAGGAAGCATCAAAACCTTAACAAACATAAAGCATGCAGCCCTGTGCTATTTTGTGTTGTGCACCATAGCTTTAAAGGTTGAAACTAGCCTTGGACAGTGTCGCAAGCCAGGCATTAACAAGTCATCAGCTTGCTTGATGGCAATGAAAATGAAAATCTGGATGTGTGTAAACAGCTACACAGTTGTCATCACCCATTTTAGGTCAATGGTAATTACAACCTCTCAACCTGCACGACACAAATTTATCTTGGAGTAAGCGTAAAGAAGGCAAGAGACAAAAGCAACATCAGGTATAGTCTTCACACTTAAAAACATTGCTATTTCATATATTTATATATGTATATTGCACAAAAACATGTGGGCAGGAATACTTTTAAATAAACACCTCTCAAGCAATAAACCATTCCATCTTTAGTTTTGCTGTTCACGTCATCTGAATCCTCATTTTTTTTTCTCTATTAACTCCATCTTTTTGATGTATCAATAACAAATAAAATCATACCTGGCACACCTGGTGGCATTTTCAGATATTTTCCATTAAAATGTTGAATTACTACTTCACATTTCTCAGTGGACTCCATTCTAAATGTATAAAAAGAAAAAGGGGTTGAGTGTTACTTCCCTAATGCATTGACTGACAACATGGAAACAAACATATTGTCCTTTCTTCAGAATATATTTTCGATCCAGAATGGATGAGTGATGTTTCATGACAGCTTTTGTTTTAAATGCAAAGACACTATTGTTTCGAAGCAGTGATGCACCACTGTAATATATTTTGCTAAATTATTCATAATTAACTTTTCTACACTCACAAGGACAAACAACTGCTCCTGGATTCAAGCACAAGCCTGTCTGTCTAGCAGCCTGTTCTGATACATTGGCATGAACAAAGAATATAATAAGTGCATCCATTGGCAAAGTCTGTGATCACTGACCAATTACCAACAGTCACTGTCAATCCATCTGCAAAGTAATTCAAGTACAAGAAGATCTCTTGGGTTACACTAAGAATTAAACAAATTATTTAACTCATTTTCATGCCCCAATTTAAAAGGCTGCTGAAGCATTTGAAAGAGTTCATAAAAGAATAATAAGGACATCGAACAAGGGAGGCTCAAAGAATTCTCTATCTTCATTGATTATAATAGTAGAGAAGGGAATTGAGATGCAACCTTGAGATGTAACATGGTAACAGTTATTGTTATCAATTTCTACCTATTACCTATGTAGATAGTGTAAAAAATAAAAAGTTGGCTTTAATGTAGTAAGCCAAACTAAAATGCTTCACTTTAGCTGTGTCAAAGAAATACTAGGACAAGTGATCTAAAGCTGATCAAAGTGATGGGTTTTGGGCTGGGCCATCAGGGAGGAGATAGGTGAAAATCCAGAGAAGTTTTGGAAGGGGCTTCTCAAGCTTAAGAGTTCAGAACATGAAGGCACAGTTGCAATGGAGGGACAATGAAAACTGGGGAAGCAGAAGAGACCAGAATTTTTGGAAAAATAGGGATCTGTGTGTTGTAGGTCCAAAGGAGATTAGACAGACGAAGAAGGGCTAATCACGGAGGGATCTGAAGACAAAGGTGGAAATTTTACAATTAAAGAATTCCTGGATTGTGAGCCATCAGATCAAAAAAAATACAGAAACACAAGATTAACAGTATTTGATGTACATTAGGATACTGGCAGTAGTTCTGGATGAGCTGAAATCTGTCCAGTGCCACTGGTATAGACATTAATGCTGTTAAGGATAAGGGGTAAAGATCCATTAATCTAACAATTGAAAGAACTGAAGTTTTCATCAGTATTCTTATCTTGCATTGGAACATCTGGAGAAATTATGCTGGAAATTCAAACTGCAGATGTTGAAAATCTGAAATAAAAACAGAAAAAGCTGGAACCACTTAGCAAACAGACAGCATCTGTGAAAAGAGAAACAGTTAACATTTCAGGTCTAGAACCCTTTGTCAGAACTGGGGAAGAGAAATAAGATGGGTGGGGCAAAGGGGATTTCTTTGAAAGGGTGATGGTAGTTAAAGGAACAGTTGAGATTAGACTAAGCTTCTTTTTCTCTGTAATGTGTTGCTAATATTGTATAGTCTGTATAATGTTCTATAGTCTGGAATACTGAGACATGCCCGGCAGGCCAGAATATACGAATTAAAGAAGAGGAAAAAAAGGATCACAAACAAAAATGGACAGATCTCTACAAATCGCTTTCCACTTTTTTATTGTTTTAATTGTGTTCTTTCTTGCATAAATTACGTGTAATTTATGTTTAATCTGTATTTTTCTTGTGAATCCTGCTTATGTGATACTGCATTAAGGGGGCAGTGTACGTGCACCTGTCTACACCAATGGTGCTGAGGTCGAGAGGGTTGAGAGCTTCAAGTTCCTGGGTGTGAGCATCACCAACAACCTGTCCTGGTCAAATCACGTAGATGCCACGGCTAAGAAAGCTCACCAGTGCCTCTACTTCCTCAGGAGGCTAAAGAAATTTGGTTTGTCCCCTTTGACTCTCACCAACTTTTACCGATACACCATTGAAAGCATTCTATCTGGATGCATCACGGCTTGGTACGGCAACTACTCTGCCCAGGACCGCAAGAAGCTGCAGAGAGTTGTGGACACAGCCCAGTGCATCATGGACACCAGCCTCCCCTCCTTGGACTCTGTCTTTACCTCTCGTTGTCTTAGTGTAGCAGCCAGCATAATCAAAGACCCCACCCACCCGGGATATTCTCTCTTCTCTCCTCTTCCATTGGGTAGAAGATACAGGTGCCTGAGGGCACATACCACCAGACTTAAGGACAGCTTCTACCCATGGTGATAAGACTATTGAACGGTTCCCTTGTACAATGAGATGGACTATGACCTCACGATCTACCTTGTTGTTACCTTGCACCTTATTGCACTGCACTTTCTCTGTAGCTGTGACACTTTACTCTGTACTGTTACTGTTTTTACCTGTACTACATCAATGCACTTTGTACTAACTCAATGTAACTGCACGATGTAATGAATTGACCTGTACGATCGGTTTATAAGACAAGCTTTTCACTGTACCTCGGTACAAGTGACAATAATAAACCAATACCAATACCAATACTGCAAGTAAGTTTTTCATTGCACCTGTGCACACGTGTACTTGTGCATATGACAATAAACTCGACTTTGACTTGGACAGAATGAGTTATCTGAAGTTGCAGAATTCAATATTGAATCCAGAAGGCTGCAACATACCCAGATGAAAGACGAGGGTTGTTCCTCAAGCTTGCATTGGGCCTTACCACAGCAGCACAGGAAGTGACAGTCAGAAAGGTCTGAGTGGTTGTGGGATGGTGAATTAAAATGGCAGGCAACTGAAAGTTCAGGGTCACTCCTGTGAACTGAATGCAATCATCCAATATGCATTCGTTCCTCCAATTTGGAGGTGACCAAATTGTGAAGACTGCATGCAGTACACTAGATTGGAAGAAGTGCAAATGAATGACTGCTTCATCTGGAAAGACTGTTCTGGTCCATGAATGGTGGGAATGGATTGTTCTCTGAAAATAGCGACACAGGATGGCAAAGAAGCCATTTGGTGCACTTGCCTTCATTGGTCAGGGCATTGAGTACAGAAGTTGGGGTGTCACGATGCAACTGTACAGGTCTTCTTTGAGACAATATTTGGAGGACTGTGCATGGTTCTGGTTGCTTAGCTATAGGAAGGATGCCATTAAGTTGGAAAGGGTGCAGAAAAAATTCACGAGGATGTTACTGGGACTGGAGAGCTTGAGCTCTAAAGAATGGTGGATAGGCTGGCCCTTTTTTTCCCTGGGGTGTAGGAGGCTGAGGGTTGACCTTTTTGAGGTATACAAAATCCTGAGGGGCATAGATAAGATGGCTCGTCAGTCTTTTTCCCAAGTTTGGTGAGTCTAAAACTTGAGGACATAGATTTAAGATGGGACAGGAAAGGTTTAAAAGGGGCTTGATAAGATAAGACAAGATAAGGTTTCTTTATTAGTCACATGTACATTGAAACACACAGTGAAATGCACCTTTTGCGTAGAATGTTCTGGGGGCAGCCCGCAAGTGTCACCACGCTTCCGGTGCCAACATAACATGCCCACAACTTCCTAACCCGTATGTCTTTGGAATGTGGGAGGAAACCGGAGCACCCAGAGGAAGCCCACGCAGACACGGGGAGAACGTACAAACTCCTTACAGACAGGGGCCAGAATTGAACCCGGATCGCTGGCGCTGTAATAGCGTTACGCTAACCACTACACTAAAAGGGACCTGATGGGAAACTTTTTCACGCAGAAGATAGTGGGTATATGGCATGAGCTGCCAGAGGAAGCTGAGGAAGCATGTACAATTACAACATTTAAAAGATACTTGGACAGGTACATTGACAGAAAAGTTTTAGAGGGATATGGACCAAATACAAGCAAATGGGACTAGCTCGGATAGACAACTTGGTCGGCATGAACAAGTTGGGCCAAAGGGCCTATTTCCATGCTGTATAGCTCTATGATTCTAATGGAAAAGGTGAAAGAACAGTTATTATACCTCATGGGGTTGCATAGGAAAACAAAACTGTGCATAATAGGAAAATGTACAACCATGTTACTTAATGAGGGAGAAAATAAAAAGTCATGCACTGAAACTCACTGTCATGTCAGTCAACTCTAATGGACTGCTTATTGGCTTAATCCATGACAGACACTAATTTTGTGAGTGGCATATCAGTTGCAGCTAGCACTGTTAGAAGTTATGTCTGTGCCTCTTAAAGGAAGACTACTTTTTACTTTCTGTGAACAAAGGACCTGAAGGTTCAAAGGCATCATGCAAGAATATACATCATATTCTTCTTATCCTCCCTGTGACCTGGATGAATGGAATTAATAACAGAGCAGTTAATAATTTGATTAATGCCCAAATAAAGTAATTGAATAAATGTGCATTTAAGACTGGGATAGAAAGGTTGAATATTAAGAAAAATGATCAAAAACTCCTTACTGCCTAATCTTTGGGTCCACAGATGAATCACCAATGAAAAATTAACTGGTCAGAATTAATCTGTACAACCTGTCAGGAGATTAATAACCTTGAGGTTTAACCAATTATCTTTGGAAATTATTGAGAAATTCCACCAAGCTTGACCTCCTTGAAGGTTTTTATAAAGGCTAGTGGCTTCTGTCAGGAGGGTAAGCTAAACTTCATGAGAAGGCAAACAATACACGCCTTCGGAGAGGTTTAAGAGGCCAGGTGGTACCTTTACAACATCCTTTATATTTGAACATAAGTTGCCACACAGCACATTAAAATGCAGGAGGAAAATGATATTGTTGGTAATGTTTATTGCCTTGTCATTGTAAATGTTTTGACATCTTCATTAATATCTCTAAGTTGTAGATATGCTGTTGGTAAAGGAGAGCCACTGGATGTACAAAGATTTCTGGAAGACTTTTAATAAGGTGCTGTTTCATGGTTATTGCATAAATTAAAAGCTCTTGATGTAAGAAGTAACATATTGATGCGAACAGGAGATTGGCTGAATAAAAGGAATCAAGAGCAAAGGGGTCTTTTTCTAGTTGGCATGGTATAACAAGGGGTACGCTGCAAGAATCGGCACTGAGGCCTAAACTTTTTGCTCTTTATATAAATGTCTTGGATGATGGTGAGGTTGCTAAATTTGCTGCTGCTGAAAAAAGTGGGAATAAATTGTGAAGAGGATATAACAATAAGATGGACTATAACAATATCACAATAAGATGGTCTCTTGACCTCACAATCTACCTCGTTATCACCTTGCACCTTATTGTCTGCCTGCACTGCACTTTCTCTGTAGCTGTTACACTTTATTCTGCATTCTGTATCGTTTTACCTTGATGCACTGTGTAATGAATTGTTCTGTATGAACTGTATGCAAGACAAGTTTTTCACTGTTCCTCAGTACAAGAGAGAAAAAATAAACCAATTCCAATATAAGGAAGCTTCAAATTGGGATCCTTATTTGAGAAAGGGTGGAAATGCATTGGAAGCAGTTCAGAGAAGGTTTACCAGACGAATACCTGGAATAGGCAGGTTACCATATGAGGACGGATTGGACAGGCTAGGTTTATATTCATTGGCGTTTAAAAAACCAAGAAGGATTTTGATCAAAACATTCAAGTCCATAGGGATCTTGATGTGGAGAGAAAGGTTTCCCTTGTGGGTGAATCTAGAATGAGGGATTGCTGCTTAAAAATAAGGGCTCACTCATTTAACACAGAGATGAGGTGAGATTTCTTATTGGTATTGGTATTGGTTTATTATTGTCACTTGTACCGAGGTACAGTGAAAAACTTGTCTTGCATACCGATCGTACAGATCAATTCATTACACAGTGCACTTACATTGGGTTAGTACAGAGTACATTGAGGTAGTACAGGTAAAAACAATAACAGTACAGAGTAAAGTGTCACAGCTGCAGAGAAAGTGCAGTGCAATAAGGTGCAAGGTAACAACAAGGTAGATCGTGACGTCAGAGTCCATCTCATTGTATAAGGGAACCGTTGAATAGTCTTATCACAATGGGGTAGAAGCTGTCCCTAAGTCTGGTGGTACGTGCCCTCAGGCTCCTGTATCTTCTACCTGATGGAAGAGGTGAGAAGAGAGAACGACCCGAGTGGGTGGGGTCTTTGATTATGCTGGCTGCTTCACCAAGACAGCGAGAGGTAAAGCCAGAGTCCAAGGAGGGGAGGCTGGTGTCCGTGACGCGCTGGGCTCTGCCCACAACTCTCTGCAGTTTCTTGCGGTCCTGGGCAGAGCAGTTGCCGTACCAAGCCATGACGCATCCAGATAGGATCTCAGAGGGTTGTGGGTCTTTGGACCTTTCTTCCTCAAAGGGCGGTAGAAGCAGAACCTTAGAACATTTTTTTAAAGCAAAAGTAGCAAAGGGTTGAATGATTATAGAGTAGACAAGATTGCAGAGTTGAGGTTACAATCTGATCAGTCATGATTTTACTGAATGGCAGAGTAGGTGTGTGGGGCCGCGTAGCAAATTCTCCTCCTAATTTGTACGGCTGTGAAAACTTTGGGAGACATTTTCTTGAGGGGATTGGCAAACTCCCACCACAACTTCAATGTAAAATCCGCCTAAACCCTGGAGAATTACTCTAAATCACCACAAAGCGTAAAGATAAAAAGGTTTTTGATGAGTTTAAACAGACCTTCTTCAAGAGGTTCAAACATTAATACAGTTTTTGAACTTTAGAGAGTCTGGTGGTAAATTTAGCCATCATGTGGCTAAATTTCTGATCACCCAGTTGTAACATCTTCCTTCACAGGAAGCCCAGTGAAAGGGTGTAAACATTTTTCATTCTGTTGCTCTGGTTTCTGCTGAATTTATCGTCAACAGTCACGAGAACTGTGCAGAAATTCAACCCACAAGCTTGCAATTTGGAATATTAATGCATACATTCAAAGGAGATTTGCAAATGGAAAATAGGCCTCTCAAAAAGTAAATTTGTAAATTCTGACTTCATGAAACTTTGAAAGTCCAGCTAATTCACCCATGATCTAACATTAGACAATGAAGAACAGTACATTGTAATGAAGACAATTAAAATTTCAATCCATAATAAATCTACTGAGCTGCAATCAGCTGTGGGCTTTGCATAAATTAAAGCATTAACACAATTTGTCTGTTCACCATTTTAGCAATGTATTTAAAATGCATTACTACCTCATTAAAATAATTGACAGAGGAATACTACACGGGAAATAGTTGATATTACAGTTTGAATTCAGTAGTCATTTGTCATGGGATCATAAATAGCTGGTCGGAAAATTGGGACAGATACGACTTTCTGTTGAACAGGAACATGACAGATGTGGAGTCAAGGCTTCATTCTCTCATTCTCAGGCAGTTCCCTGGGGTTGATGACTTGCTTCCACTACAGTTCTCTGTCTTCCAAGGTGGCTAACGATTCCAATGTAGAATCTGCTATATCTGCCACAGGTGGAGCTAGTTGGTGGGTCGGTTGTTTTGTATATGCTCCTACTGCTGTTTGTACTTAGTATCACTGTGATACTTGAAGTGCTTGGTGGTTTCCTGGATGCTTCTCTGCTAGTTTGAACAGTCTTGAGCCAGAATTTCCAATGGTCAGAAAGCCTGGTATAATTTTTTGCAAAAAGCATCCATAAGTGCATTCTCTGCCCCTGTGGAAAATCCTTTTCACGACAGAGCTCATAGCACAGTCTTCGTTTTGGGAGTCTGGTGTTGGGCACATTGATGATGAGCATGATCAGAACCTCGATGCTGGGAATGTTAGCCTGGAAAGGACAGTGACATGGGTTTGCCTGTCCTGTCTGTGGACTTATAGGATTTTGCAGAGGCAACCTTGGCGTTACTTCACTTTTGAGATGTGGACCATAAGTTGTCCATGAAGCTGATTCAGACAGAAAGGTGGGGATAACTGCTACTCAACAGCCCTCTCCGGTTTGAGATCGAGTCACAGTCATAGAGTCATACTACATGGAAACGTGTCCTTCAGCGCACTGAATCAGCACTGACCGTCATGCACCAATTTACACCAATCCCATTTTCCCCTCCCCACACTCCTTTCAGCTCTCCTAGATCTGACCACTCACCTACACACTGGGCAAAATTTACAGTGGCCAACTAACATATCAAAGATCTTGGTCTTTGAACACTCCTTTCTTCAGCCAGCTAAAGACTGGCTTGATGCACTGAGAAGGTGCTGCCAAGATAAGGGAAGAGATCCACTTTGACTCTGATCATATCTTGTCAGGTACAAACAGAGACAGAATGTATTTTCACCAAATGCGCAACCATATAAGTAAGGTTTCAATAACTCCTCAAGGTCTTGCAGCTGAAGATTTCCAAGAAAGAATGTGTGAAAGCACAATATGCTGGATTGAATCAGTTTTATGCTTTTCCCTTCCTGTCTCCTTTGGAACTTGATTTTACTTTGCCATGTGGACACTAATTTATGCGCATGCCTAGAGGAGAGTTATCTACTTTCCATCAAGTTCAACTGAAATTCATGGACTCCTGCGTAACAAATTAAAATGCGCCACCACTCAGATCTGCCCACAGCCAGCCTGATCACCTCTGTTGAAATGAGGACAAAAGAATCTGCAGATGCTGGAATCTGGAACAAAACACAGAACACTGGAAGAACTCAGCAGGCCATGCAGTATCGGTGGAGGCACAAGGTGTAAGTCGACATTTCAGGTCGAGATCCTGCGTCAGGACTGAGAATATGAGATTGTAAATTACCACCTGAGTAGTTTACAACCCAGTGGTATCTACATTGAGTTTTCCAATTTCAGGTAATCCACACCCTCTCACTTCATGTTCTTCACCCTTTGTTCATCTCTCCCATCCTTCTCCTCCCAGCTGGTTCCAACTGCTCATCATCCCTGCCCCACCTGGTTCCACGTATCAGCCTCTATCCCACCCCGCTTGTACTGTGACACACTGGCAATCTTTCCTCTTCCCTCTCAGTCCTGATGCAGGGTCTCGACCTGCACCTTTTGTCTCCACAGCCGCTGCCTGACCTGCTGAGTTCTTCCAACGTTCTGCTTTTTTTTTACCTCTGTTGAAATATCCAACAATGGGTAGATCCACATACCACATTTGTAATTTCTTTGCTTCGTCAGGTACCAATAGATATGACTTAAGTATTTCCTCACTGTTTAAAATTAACTCTAAACTGCAAACAACCTCACAAGATGAAGCCAGAGATTCTGAATACTGAATTGAGTTGTTGACAGGCATCTGTACAAAAGGTTGCCTAAAATTTTTTTTTAAATCTTCAATGAAAATGTTAGGATTAATTTTGTTCCAACTTCCTTTTGGATAATCTCTCTTTACTACTTCTCCAGGAGAAGTTGACATGCCAATGAATGGTGGCAGGCCAATTCCTTAAGTATGAGAACAAACAGGTCTGAGATTATTCCCTCAGTGCTCCAATTCAAGCGACAGAAACGGCAGGAAGATCTATGTCAATTAGCCTAACTCCTGCTATTGGAAAATGCTGGAATCCCATTATTAAGAAAATAGTAGCAGAAAATGCAGAATATCATTGTACAATTTAGCAGAGTCAACATGATTTTCTGTCAAACACAAATTTTTGCTTCACCAAGACAGCGAGAGGTAAAGACAGAGTCCAAGGAGGGGAGGTGTCCGTGACGCGCTGGGCTGTGCCCACAACTCTCTGCAGTTTCTTGCGGTCCTGGGCAGAGCAGTTGCCGTACCAAGCCATGATGCATCCAGATAGGATCTCAGAGGGTTGTGGGTCTTTGGACCTTTCTTCCTCAAAGGGCGGTAGAAGAAGAACCTTAGAATATTTTTTAAGGCAGAAGTAGCAAAGGGTTGAACGCTTATAGAGTAGACAAGATTGCAGGGTTGAGGTTACAATCTGATCAGTCATGATTTTACTGAATGGCAGAGTAGGTGTGTTGCTTTCAAAGGTATCAAGTCCTTTGTGGATATAATTTGCAGGGAAGATGGAAGGGAACCAGTAGGCGTACTTGCTTAGTTGAAGGGGCTGAGAATATTGTAGCTAGATTTGCAGATACAAAGATAGATGAGAAAGCAACTTGTGAGGACATAAGCCTAGAACTTGGATTTCACCTTTTTCGTTTGCTATATTCATTGCTACGCCCCGCGCTTATCGTGAATTGGATTCCTAGCTAAAAATCATGAAATCAACCAAAGAGTGCTTGCAACTGTGTTGGGGTGTGCGTGTGTGTGTGTGGGGGGGGAGGGGTTACACGTAGAAATATTTTCTAAAGAGGAACCTGCATATGTCATGATAGGAACAAATCCAATTTAGTACAGCTACTGACCCATAGAGCAGCACACTCAATGGATGTCTTGGAGGAAACAGCGAAATGCAGAACATAAGGAACAGAAGCATCTGACCCCTTGTGCTTGCTCCCTATTTAATAAGGTCCTGGCTGATCTTTTATTTCAGCACCACTTTCCCACAATAACACCATATCCCTTGATTTAGCCTTCTCTTGAACATATCATAGGTAGAGAGTTCCAAAGATTCAACATCTTCTGGGTGAAGAATTTCTTTCTCATCTCAGTCTGAATGGCTGAACTCTTATTTTAAGGCTGTCTCTCCTGATTCTAGAAAAATCAACATTGCACCTATCCTGTCAGGCCCCTTAAGGGTTTTGTCTGTTTCAATTTAAACTCAAAAGAGAACAGGCTTAATTTCTCTTCATATGATAAACGGACTCTCCCAAGAATCACGTCCTCCCTTTATCACAAATATATTCTTCTTAGGTAGGGAAACAACAACTGAACATAATATTCCAGATGCAGTCTCACCAGGGCCCTGGATAACTGGAGCATTCCCTCAGCTGCAGGCATGAAGGGACTGTTGTTATTAATTCAATGTGACACTGAAGACCTTGTGCAGGAGATGGATGCCAGGTCAGATGCCCAAAGTGCCAGGAAGGCAAGAGATGTGCCTGGGATTTTGTCAGACTGGAGTGATAATCCCCCCCAAGTATGGAGAAATGATGGAAGAAACTTCATGACCTTAAAAGATGAGCTCTGGACCAACAAAACTACCGCTCTTTAAGGCTGGCACTTTGTCAGACAGAGACACACCCAAACTCGCTCCATTGACATGCCTTGTACTTTTCACTCTTTTCCACACCACTCTCCACCGTCGCAACACCACGGACATTCTATCTATTCCACCAACCACAAAAGGTGTCCCAAAGGGACAATTAGGAAAGGGCGACTCAGTGGCCTTCATGACCTCTATTAAGGCAAAAGCATCAAGGAGCAGGAGGGAAGCCACCCTCTGTGCATGACCTTTATAGAGGAGATCACCTTGCAACTACATGGTAGGCAGACCGCCCTGAGAGCAAGTACAATCTACAATCTGCCAGGTGCACTCACTATCGATGTTTCATTGTGATCTCAACATCCCTTTTTGATTTGATTAAAAGCAGATGCCTTCATTACAGTCCATGCTGGGGCATCTTCAGATAGGTATTGTAACAGCAATCCTGATGAAGGGTCTCAGCCCGAAACGTTGACTGTTCACTTCCCTCCATAGGTGTTGCCTGACCTGCTGAGTTCCTCCACCATTTTGTGTGTTGGGACAAATTTGAATCTCTTCTGCTGAGGCCAAAAACTGTAGGTGCTGGAAATCGGCATCAAGAGGGCATGCTGGGAGCACTTAGCAGGTCAGGGAGCAAGAACGGAGAGAGACAGTTGACATTTCGGGAAAGGTTCTTCACCAGAAATGTCAACTTTGTTTCTCTGCCCTCTGATGCCACTTGACCTGTTGGGTACTGCCGGCATTCTCTGCTTCCACTGTGTGCTGGACATCAGGGTAGACCAATAGCTTCCATCTCCCAAGGAGGACATAGAACAGGAAGGGATTATGAAGGATTGGGATGTTGATGACGATTCAGATCAGGAAGATCCACAGGGCACGAATGGGCTGCCATCTGTCACTGAGGTAACTGGTGTGGGGACTCACTGAACAATCGGTTACATAAGAACATAAAAAGTAGGAGCAGGAGGAGGCCATCTGGCCCGTCGAGCCTGCACCGCCATTCAATAAGATCGTGGCTGATCCGACCGTGGACTCAGCTCCACCTATCTGCCTTTTCCCCATAACCCGTAATTCCCCCACTATGCAAAAATCTATCTAACTGTGTCTTAAATATATTTAATGAGGTAGCCTTGACTGCTTCCTTGGGCAGAGAATTCCACAGATTCATTCCTCTCCGGCAAAAGCAGTTCCTCCTCATCTCTGTCCTAAGTCTACTCCCCCGAATCATGAGGCTTTGTCCCCTAGTTCTAGTCTCACCTACCAGTGGAAACAACTTTCCTGCCTCTCTTTTATCTATCCCTTTCATAATTTTATGCGTTTCTATAAGCTCTCCTCTCATTCTTCTGAATTCCAGTGAGTATAGCACCATGCGACTCAATCTCTCCTCACAGGCTAACCCCCTCATCTCTGGAATCAACCTGATGAACCTCCTCTGCACCACCGCCAAAGCCAGTGCATCTTTCCTCAAGTAAGGAGACCAGAACTGCAGTACTCCAGGTGCGGTCTCACCAGTTCTGTGCATTCCCACTGCTCCAGAGGTGTCAGGCGAGAACTATAACTGCGAGGCTGCGAGGATGCATAGTGAAATGGTTAACAAGCTGTCAGGCCTGCCTTGAAGCTCCCACATGAGCCAGGGGTCCATGACCTCTGCTCGGGAGATGATGCACATATCTTTGCAAGAGCTCAGCAGCAATCCTGTCACACAGCACCACCTGGTGCAGATGTCAGCTGCTGCTGAGTCACAGAGAGAGGTCACACATACTCTTTCTGTTTCTGTACAGTCTCACGCTGATTCAGCGATAGTTCCGGCCCCTGCCATATGGGAACAGTTTGAAGGTCTAAAGGAACAGCAACATGCCAGGGAGCAGTTTGATATGCTCTGCATCGAGCAGCGAGACACCATTAATGAGCATATCGTTGCTCATTAATAGGGATGCAAACTTTGAGCTGCTTGCTGTTCTCCAGGAGTGAAAAGATCCTGCATGCGAGTAATTAGCTGTTGTGCATGAATGCAGAGATGCTGCACATGAGGAGATTGTTCTCCTGCTTGAACAGAGAGATGTTACGTTCGCAGATTCCTCTCCTGCAGGAGATATGACAGGTGGGAACTGGTCTCCTTTCTGCAGGAGCAGTGACATGAACTCCCTTCCGACTCACACCCCCTTCATCATGAGCAGAGCCCTGCTCAAATAGTGCAGAGATCTGACTCCAAGAAGAGTGAAAGACTGCAAGAATCAGATTACAATCAAATCAATCATGATCTCGTTAAATGACAAAGCAGGCTTGAGGGGCTGGACGCTGCTAATTCACATGTTGTAACCAGACCACCATGATTTGGGGTCTGCCAGCCACCTGAGCTCTGGACCTGGAGATTGAAGCACTTAGAGGAGAAAGTTGAGTGCCAGTAGAATGCAATCTCATTGCCTACCAAGTTCTCTGAGAGGCTGCCTGGTGTGGGTTTAAGCCACTGATATCTCCCCTTGTGGGGGCACTAATTGACCTCGCTGAAGAGCCATCGCAGACTGCGCCTTCAGTCGGACCATGGCTACAGTCTGAACCTGGCCTGGCCCATCAAGACCCTGGGTCAAGGCCATTTGTGCAGACTCAATGGGAAAGGAAACTGGAACAATGTTTCAGCAGACAGATTGCAGCTACAGAGGAAATACAGTGACAATAGCTAGAGGGCATGCATTTAAGGTGAGAGGGGGTAGGATCAGAACAGACGTGAGGGGTACTTTTTTTTACTGGGAGAGCGGTGGATGCCTGGAATGCGTTGCCTGATAGGGTGGTGGAGGCAAATTCATTGGGGACTTTCAAGAAGGGCTTGGATGGGCACATGTATGAGAGGAAAATAGAGGGATATGGGCATTCTGTAGGTAGGAGGGATTAGCTATGTCGGCACAACATTGTGGGCCGAAGGGCCTGTTCTGTGCTGTACTGTTCTATGTTCTATGTAATCCAGATACAAGGTTGTGAAACAGACTAGGGTGTTATGGTTCAGACCCAATGTATTATTTAATTTTATGCTGTTATAAGCAATGCTGAACACACAAATGTTGCTCAGATGCATCCACCTTTATAGAAAATCACATTGTTCGCTGAACAGGGATAAGTAACACTGACATAGCGGCTGATGGCATTGTTGCAGGTCCTGCCACGCCTGACTCACAAGGTTGCTGAAGGCGTATTGCCATATTCATTCAATGGATGATTCAGTGGTGACAACCAAATGAATGACAGCCGCTAATTGCTGAAGAACATTGGTTTTAGCACATTCTCTAAATTTTACAAGGTGCCGAAGCAGCCTGCATTGAGGTCATGTGCTTGGATCATGTCTCCCAATGTCACTATAATGTCTCTTTAAATAATTAGAAAAGGTCAAACTAGTGCAACACGCTCCTAGTTATACTGTCACTGGCCAACAAAGTCCACATGATACACCTCTGAGTGCCAATTTACATCAGTAGAAGGGCAGTGATTATTGCACACGTGGTGGTGTCATTGCACATAAACCAGATTCAAGAAAACTGTTCGGCAGACTGCACCAAAGTATGCAGTTCAATTTCCCAAGCTATGTGAGTTTACCAGGAAATACGAGCATTCTTACCGACATGTGAATTAGGAGCAGGTGTGGGTCTCCCAGTCCCTCAAACCTGGTCCGTCATTCAATAAAGCCATGGCTGATCTGATTGTAAACACAACTTTGCATTCCTGTTTATCTGCATTAACCTTTCACCCTCATGCTTATCAAGGATCTATTTACCTCTGCCTTGAAAATATTCTAAGATTGTGCTTCTGCTGACCTTTGAGGAAGGGAGTTCAAAAGACTCATGAGGGATATGGACCACGTGCAGGCAGAAGAGATTAGGTGTCATGAGTTTGATTAGTTCAGCACAACATCTTGGGGCAAAGGGCCTGTTCCTGTGCTCTGCTGTTTGTTCTATAGCCTGAGCCTACTGAATGGTGGAGCAAGCTTCAAGGGCTTTATGGCCTAATTCTGTTCCTATCTCTGATGTACGCATTCCGATCAGATGACATCAATGCCATCCCCAACTCTGTCTTCATTAGGTTTCATTCACAAGCGATTTCTAGGAAGAACATTGAATAGCAATCAAGATTGGCAAACTGGGGACCTTCACTACCATTATAGTTGAGAATGAAAAAGTCAGCAAAAATTCAGAAAATCTACATTGTAGTTTCAAAGATAGATAATTAATAAGTTAATATTTCTTACCATAGACTCGTTTTGTAATGACATATGTGTTAGTGAATTCAAGTTTAAGCAGCTATTTAAAATCAGGTTCTATCCCATCTAAATGCAACTATTTGCTAAGTGCTAGATACAGGAGTACAAAGCAATGGGCAAAAATTTAGACATCTATGTCCTCAACATGCAGATATGCACAACTGTCAACCAATGTCAGTGTTGTCTTGTTGGAGAGCCCCAAGACAGTTTCTATCCTTCTAGGTACTAAACCAGGCTATCGTAGGAAGCATTCACTTTCTAAATTACAAGCATAGATTGGAAGATATGTGCTGAGTTCACCAACCTCAGTCAAGGTGGTAATGGGGTACCTCAATTTACCACCTGTGATCATTCAGTTTTGTAACTGGAAATCTCAAGTGCTGTGGAACAAGTCAACTTCTTCAGAAAAAAGTAAAGGAAAAACTGGAACTGCTCAGAGTAGAAATATACACAAGTTCCTACATTATAAAAATACACTTTGTGATACTATTATGTTCCTGCAAGTATTGTATGCTGAAACAAAATCAATGTAAGGCTTACTTTGAAAAAAGATTATCACACGCGAGCTCCTCTATTAGTTTTTTTTTGAGAGTTTAACTATATAATGTCAATTGCAGCTGAATGAAGAATACCCTCATTTTCTATTAGACTTTCTCAATTAGTTGATCTGAAATTCCAGCAGATGTTCCAGTAATGTGGCACACGCTTGGCTTCAAGTTGAATGAAAACATATCAGCCCCAACTGAGAGCCGCAGCCGAAAGAATGGAACATTGTTTGCTGTCCTCCTTTCATGTGGGGCTCAGTTGCCACAACTGGACCTTTTATTCCTTTGTAGTACTTAAAATCTTATGGGACTATGCCATTGCATAACTCTGGCAAGTTAACATCCTTTCAACTACCTGTGTACATCCAGAGGGGAAAACATCTTACACTGATCCTGCTGTGTGCTAAATACTGTAGAAACCTGTAAAGTAAATTCTAAGTTTCTAATAGAAACACTTCAGTTACACCAAACGATCACATTAATCTGAGTGGCAGTTGAACACTGGCTCAGATTTTGCTCGGTTTTGTTGGCATTCAGTGTAACTGCTGGTGAGTGCGGAAGTTCTAAATTTACTCTTTGTTGGCAATTTCCTGATTATCTTCTGCAGATGATGTTCAGAGAGTCCAATAGTGCAGAGATTCATCTTTATTAACGCTGAAGAGTTTGTTCTCAGATCATGAACCAGTTTAGACCTGGTTAAATATTGGGAGTTGAGGGTTTGAATCAGGATTGTGTGTCTAAGATTCCTTATTTGTGATTAGAAACATAGAAAATCTACAGCACATACAGGCCCTTCGGCCCACAAAGCTGTGCCGAACATGTCCCTACCTCAGAAATTACTAGGCTTACCCACAGCCCTCTATTTTTCTAAGCTCCATGTACCCGTCCAAAAGTCTCTTAAAAGACCCTATCGTATTCGCCTCCACCGCCGTTGTCGGCAGCCCATTCCACGCACTCACCACTCTCTGAGTAGAAAACTTACCCCTGACATCTCCTCTATACCTACTCCCCAGCACCTTAAACCTGTGTCCTCTTGTGGCAACCATTTCAGCCCTGGGAAACTTGTGCTTAGTTTAATGTATTTAACAAATTAAAAGTGCTTTGAGTTTTCTTAATTTTATTCTTTAAAAATGTTAAATTTCAAATGTATTTATTTCATTTTTGGCAAAATCTTGATAGCTTTGACAGCCATGCTGCCTGTTAAAGGTCTCCAGGGGATATTCTAGATAGGGTTGTATGGATCCACCTCATTCTCCCTGTTACATTTTTAAGGCCACATCACTGCACAGGTCCCAGATGCTGGACTGCCTGGCTTAGCAGAGCAGCCTTTTGGATCTGGAGGAGGTAAGTGTAAGGAATGGAGAACAGAGGCAGTGAAGGCAGGCATTAGGTCCAGCTCAGGAAAAGCTGCAGTATCGAGCCAAGGAGTCCATGAGCACTTCCACAAGTTTTTAACATAGAAACATAGAAAACCTACGGCACAATTCAGGCCCTTCGGCCCACAAAGCCATGCCGAGCATGTCCCTACCCTAGAAATTACTAGGCTTACCCATAGCCCTCTATTTTTCTCAGCTCCATATACCGATCTAACAGTCTCTTGAAAGACCCTATGGTATCAGCCTCCACCACCGTTGCCGGCAGCCCATTGCACGCACTCACCACTCTCTGAGTAAAAAACTTACCCCTGACATCTCCTCTGTACCTACTCCCCAGCACCTTAAACCTATGTCCTCTTGTGGCCACCATTTCAGCCCTGGGGAAAAGCCTCTGACTAGCCACCCGATCAATGCCTCTCATCATCTTATATACCTCTATCAGGTCCCCCCTCATCCTCCGTCACTCCAAGGAGAAAAGGCCGAGTTCCCTCAACCTGCTTTCATAAGGCATGCTCCGCATTCCAGGCAGCATCCTTGTAAATCTCCTCTGCACCCTTTCTATGGTTTCCACATCCTTCCTGTAGTGAGGTGACCAGAACTGAGCACAATACTCCAAGTGGGATCTGACCAGGGACTTATATAGCTGCAACAATACCTCTCGGCTCCTAAATTCAATTCCCCAATTGATGAAGGACAATACACCATATGCCTTCAATATACAACATATTGTGTAGTTTTGTATATTTCTTGAAGCTGTGTTGTAACCTTTCCCGGGTTTGAGGAAAATTATTAGGCTGTCACTTCTTCTAATAATGCATTAGAATGAACAAGTTTTCATAAAATCAATGAGCCACATGGGCACAGTGTCACCAATGCACCTGCTCAGGTAGGATACCCAAATCACTCTCTGCTTGAGGCTTATTATCATTCTGTCTAACAGGACCCCCCACAGCAGTTCACTGGTTAAACACGGCAAAACAACAACAATCAGTCAGCTGGCAGGTCAGACCTGCAATAGAAGGAATTGCCTGTAAAGAGGAGGCACTGGATTGTGCAGAAAGGCTGTGAGCAGGCCACAAGATTTTTGTGCGTTGTGATGAGTGAATCTGGCATCTGCTTCATCATTGTTAGTGTCTTCTTTAACAACTGACCAATTCCACTACCATACTCTATGGCAGTCTTTCCCTAGAATGATAAAATCCTACTTTAAATTTTATGACCATCATCTGATTTATTTATACACTTAGGGCAGAATTTCAAATCGAGTAGGGGCAGTAAACTGCAGATCAGGCCCTTATTCTGTAACTCCTGCATATTTGTCATCAAATGAAAATTTAAAAAAAAGCAAGGGTATTACAGGGCTCTGATCCACTACTAGCAGTGGATTAGTTGACAGCACTTTTGTCCAAGTCAGAAGATTTCCGAAACTTGAGTTTGAAAATCTAGACACATAATCCAGTGTTGTATTGGGTGAGTGCAGCGTTGTTGGAGGTGTTACTCAGATGAAATATTAAATCAATGTCAGCTCTCAATGTTGTATACTAAATACCCCGTGATACCACACTAAAACTTGTGTTGCAGCCAATATAAACTCCTCACTCATTACTGAAACAGTAATATGGTAATGGCCAAATATTGATATTCTGTTTGTGAATGATGAATGATTGTGCGAATTGTTTGCTGCTCATCTAAAACTGTAGCAATGAGTACACTTCACTGTTTGAAATGCAGTGGATAATCTTCAAAGGGATGTAAAAGTTTCCAATATAAATGCAAGTCTTCTTGCTTGCTTTGCATACCTGATTAAATTTAAGGTATCATGTTCAGCACTTTTTGGAGCTAAAATGGCAATTTATTGGAGAGGTTAAGCGAAATATTTAATTTACATTTTCTATCAGTGACATTAAAAAAAAACTGAACAACTAGTAAATCATGAGTGATGAATTTGATTAGGTTGAGAAATAGAAAAAAAAGAACTGACTGGTTAATGATGAAGATTCTGCCTTCTACCTTAAAACTTTCCAGTCAGTGTTTTTCTTGCATCTCAGAGAAGAATAGTTCTTTCTTAATTAAAATATACTTGCATACTAGCTCTATGTTCATCTCATATGAATACCCTGTACATGTGTCAATTAAACTGTGCAAACTCTCCTGCAAACAAATGCCTTGTGGGAAGAAGTTATATGTTTGCAAATTCCTTTCAATGAAGTATACATGAAGCAAATCTCATCATGTAAACAACTCCATGTTGCAATGATTCTGGAATTGTACCGAATATGCAGATATTCTTTACTTCTTCTGTTATATTGGAGCATTTTTATAATGCAACCTTGTATTCTATACCAGAAGAAGGTTCTTTGGAGTTCAAGTGAGGTCTCACCATTCTTAAGGCTGAAAGGGAGAACAGACGGGGTTCACGTTCTGGACCAATATCATGAAGCATTAATGGAAATTCTGGGTGAATGTGGATCTGGGTGAAAGTGGACCTGGGTGAAAAGAATGTTGTGTTGTCCTGGAAGGAATGCGAAAAGTTCTATGTCAAATGTAAGGAGCATTAGAAGTCAGCTCAGATCTGAATTTTCTATCCAGCCTCATACTTGATTGGAAAATTAATAACAGCGAGCAGCGGTGGAGCTACCTGCTCATACTGGGAGTGGGGGAAGTGAATTTTATCTAATGGACCCCATGTTTGGACAGTTGCAAAGGCCCACCAACAATTTTACAGCCTGGGTACTGCAAACATGTGAAACATGTGATTTTTCCTGTTTTTAGTCAAGATTAATAACAGGAATTAGGGGTGAATTGAATTTAAACCTCCCAGATTGTCAGAATTAAAATGTTGTGAATCTAGACAAAATAACAAATTCAGCCCACTTCATGGCTACAACCACTACAGTGAGAAATTGGAAATTCAAAATTCAACCTGCAACTCTGTCCATCTTTGATGCCATGTTACACTTTTTCCAAGATTGAAGCAAGCGAGATCAATTAACTTTATTATCAGGCAGTGACAGAGCAGGTTTGTGATTCAAGGGACAGGTGGAGGGAGCTGGATGGCCATTTTGTCCCCCCCACCTCCACCCTGGTGCTGCAAGGGAAAGCAGACAGAGAACAAAGCAGTAGTGTCGGGGTAAGGGCGTCTGTGGAAGGTACAAGGCCATGGATAGCAACTTTCATCACTTCTAATTTAACTGATATGTTGCAGCTATATAGGACCCTGGTCAGACCCCACTTGGAGTACTGTGCTCAGTTCTGGTCACCTCACTACAGGAAGGATGTGGAAGCCATAGAAAGGGTGCAGAAGAGATTTACAAGGATGTTGCCTGGATTGGGGAGCATGCCTTATGAAAACAGGTTGAGTGAACTCGGCCTTTTCTCCTTGGAGTGATGGTGGATGAGAGGTGACCTGATAGAGGTATATAAGATGATGAGAGGCATTGATCGGGTGGATAGTCAGAGGCTTTTCCCCAGGGCTGAAATGGTTGCCACAATAGGACACAGGTTTAAGGTGCTGGGGAGTAGTTTTTTTACTCAGACAGTGGTGAATGCGTGGAATGGCCTGCCGGCAACGGTGGTGGAGGCGGATACAATAGTGTCTTTAAAGAGACTTTTGGATAGGTACATAGAGCTTAGAAAAATAGAGGGCTATGGGTAAGTCTAGTAATTTCTAAGGTAGGGACATGTTCGGCGCAACTTTGTGGGCTGAAGGGCCTGTATTGTGCTGTAGGTTTTCTACGTTTCTATGATATGGTGAGTGAAACTCACACAGATGTGAGAATACCAGGCTGGAAGGGGTTGTAGGACTGGATGAAGCAGCAGCCTGGAACGAGCAGACTGCACAGGAGAAGACATACAAACAAATATAAAATGGAAGATACAAGTAAACAGGTGAATGTTCTATGAATTACAAATGGGTAATACCCCAGCTTCAAAACTAGTGTTGATAAGCAAAGGCTGAAGCCAGAAGAGATGAAAGATACTTTGTTGACGCAACACTAAACACTTCCAACCCATCCAAAACAACAAGCAATAAAATCAGCAATATGTTAAAGTGCACAGTCAAAAAAATGTAACATACATCAGAGGAGATGGTAATCAATCAGCATTTTATAAATTGTGCCTTGAAATTTATACATCAGATCTGGTCAAAGAGAGACATGCAAGTCAGACTGTCTTGTGAGGAAAGGTTGGACTGGCAAGGCTTGGATCCACTGGAGTTTAGATTTGATTGAAACTCCACTGGAGTTTAGATTTGATTGAAACACACAAGACCCTCAGGAGTCTTGACAGGGTGGATTTAGGGAGAATGTTTCCCTTTGTGAGACAATATAGAACACACTGTTTTAAAATCAGGGGTCATTCACTGAAGACAGTTCTTTTTCCTCCAAGAGCATTGTAAGTCTTTGGAATCTCTTCCTCAAAGGACAGTAGAAACAGGACTTCTGAATATTTTTAAAGGTGGAACTAGACAGAAACTTGATAATCAAAGGGGGAAAAGGCTACCGTGGTTAGGCAGTAAGGCAGAGCTGAGACTACAATCATATCAGCCATGAACTTATTAAATGGTGGGATGGGTTTGAAGGGGTTAGTGGCCAACACCTGCTCCGAAATCATAGATCCGTAAGTACTAGGGTCACAAGGCTGATCCCCAATGTCAGCAATCTGATATATTAAGGAAAAATTGGAAGAACATGGAGCTAACAGCCTTGAAAACACACATTTCAGAAATGGTCGAAGAAGTGTATGGAACTGCAAAAGATATAGAAAAGGTTAACACAGAATATTATTTTAAATTAAACTGTGAAAGTAGAGCTGGAGCTGGAGCAACAATTTCAAATCTGTAAAATTGGGCTGATGTGGGAACTGGAGCAGATCACTCAGCCTCACAAGCAGCTTTCAGCATCCAAGGGCTGATCTGAATCTGAACACCATTTATCAACACCTTACTTCACACACCTCAACTAATACAATCCTTTCAATCTCAGTTATTACATTTTTCATTGACCCCAGCCTCTACAGCTTTTTGGTGGTTTGTTCTGAATTTCCACGACTGAGTGGACAGTCAGAGACTTTTTCCCAGGGCGACAATGGCTAACACGAGGGGCCATAATTTTAAGGTGATTGGAGGAAGATATAAGGGGGATGTCAGGGGTACGTTTTTACACAGAGAGTGTTGGGTGTGTGGAACACACTGCTGGCAGAGGTTGTGGGGGCAGAGACATTAGGGACATTTAAGAGACTCTTAGATAGACACATGAATGATAGAGAAACAGAGGGCTATGTGGGAGGGAAGAGTTAGATAGATCTTAGAGCAGGATAAAATGTCGGCACAACATTGTGGGCTGAAGTGCCTATACTGTGCTGTAGTGTTCTGTGTTCTATGACACTTTTTGTGAAGAAAAGCTTCCTCGCGTTTTGCCTGGATGATTGGGAGCTAACTCGAAAATTATACCTTTGGTCCTGGACCCCTCAAATAAAATTAATAGTTTCTATAATTAAATGCTTTATTCATCATTAGTTGCTTTTATTCTATCATGTTATCCTTAAATATTCCATACACCACTTTATAATATGCTATACGCAAAGGAAAAAAGACTAATTCTGCAACCTAGCCAGAGTTCAGGATAATTAACCCAGACATGAATACAAATCATACCATGAAAGCTGGGGAATTTAAATTCAATTAATTTTATAAAATCTGGAATTAAAAAAAACACATTGGTTTCAGCAACAATAAGCAAGAAATTGCTGTACTGTTGAAAAACCCCATAGGGTTCACTAATGTCCTTCAGGGAATGAAATCTGCTGGCCTCGCCCAATATGATTGCATGTGATCCCAGATCCACCAATGTGGTTAACTCTTAACTGTCTCCTCAGTTCAAGGGCAATTTTACTGTGAATAATAAATGCTGGCATTGCCAGTGAAGTCCACTTCCTCCAAGTGAATAAGTTAAAGGAAAAGGGCTTCATAAATCTTTGCACCCCTTTCTGTTTGGTAAAGTTGCATTTTCTTCAGTCTGAGAGTAATATATCCCATTTCTGAGGAGTAGTAGCCAGAACTGAGCACATTCCCGCAGATGCAGTCTAACCAGTGCTTCCCATTAGAGTTCAACCACTTGCTCTGAACAATATGACTCGACTGTTTGTGTTAGATTTTGGTCAGCTCAGAGATTTCTGATGTTAGGTCAGTATTTCATCCAGGTCAGGGTGATTTGCCTGTTGTACCATCTGTTCTTGATCAATAACAAAATATGTACAGCAAAGCAAGAATTGTTTCCTGCTTTTCTGCAAATGCCCATGGATCAGGTAGGGAGTGAAAAAAGTTTTAAGGCCCAGGTGGGTTTGGATTGGCGTGATTGCTTTTTAACCGTATACCAGAGCGGATCTCTAATTTCACACAGTAACACAAGGGAATCCTTTACGCAGTGCAACAACATTACAAACAACATTACAGATAGATCTGGGGAAGCAAAATATGGAAATAAGTTAAGAAACAATTGGCTGATATAATGCAGGTATTGACTTTTGTCTGGAAGGATGACTTAAAATGGGCCATGGCCTTCTCCGTTGTAATTTTCTTGTCATGTGACATAGAAGGAGTGCTTTGGTGCTAACCTAAGCTCAATCCTTCATGATCTAATAGTTGGTGATTGAGGGATTTAAATTGAGAGTCCATGAAAATAGACATGGAGATTAGAGTGCCTAGGTAACCCACAGGTGTTCAGACTAATGTAGGTGGCATGCCAAATGTATGAGGTTTGTGAATTTTAAAGATTGCAGCTATCTACCTTTTACATCCATCAACCGGATTAGGTCAAAATTACACCCCATTTGATTTATTAGTGAGAGCTCTACTGAAGGAAAGGCTTGTGTCCCTCACCTGGCAAATCCCACGCCTCGGCTTATTCCATTTGCATCTCTCAATATCCTTGTTGAGATTACGTGGCCAAAAGGTTTCAGCATGTTCTCCAGTTCCTGCTCGTCCATGGACACGGGAAGATTTGAGATGTACAGGTTGGTTGGGTCCTGTTCCTGCTGCTGCAGGGAGAGAAGAAAATATGGCATGAATATCACAGTCAGAGTGGAATATTAGGTTAAATTAGATAAGATATCTTTATTGGTCACATGTACATCAAAACACACAGCGAAATACATCTTTTTGCGTAGATTGTTCTGGGGGCAGCCCGCAAGTGTCGCCACGTAGCGTGCCCACAACTTCCTAACCCGTACGTCTTTGGAATGTGGGAGGAAACCGGAGCACCCGGAGGAAACCCACGCAGACACGGGGAGAACATACAAATTCCTCACAGACAGCAGCCTGATTGAACCCGGGTTACTGGTGCTGTAAAGCATTACGCTAACCGCTACACTACTGTGCCTGCCAATATCAAGTTAAGCAACCAGCTCTGTTTTGACCTCTTCACTGTAGCTTTTCATTTGATTCCTTCTTGTGTTGTGTCCTTAACAGATACGAAGTGACCACTTCTTCATACTCATGCATTTCAAATTATAATAATTTTCTGAGTGATATTTTGTCAAGCCATCAGTGCACCTCTGGACAGAAACTTGGGCCCAATATTCGTCAAAAGAACTGTGAAGGCTGAGCTCTGACCTTTCAATTTTCTCTATCCCTCCTCATCCTTGGACACACAGTTGTCTGTGATCTGACCTCAAACATTAAACCCATTCACATCCCACCCACCTGGGACATTCTCTCTTCTCTCCTCTTCCATCGGGTAGAAGATACAGGAGCCTGAGGGCACGTACCACCAGGCTCAAGGACAGCTTCTACCCCACTATGATAAGACTATTGAACGGTTCCATTATACGATGAGATGGACTATGACCTCACGATCTACCTTCTTGTGACCTCGCACCTTATTGCACTGCACTTACTCTGTAGCTGTGACACTTTACTCTGTACTGTTATTGTTGTTACCTGTACCACCTCAATGCACTCTGTACTAACTCAATGTAACTGCACAGTGTAATGAATTGACCTGTACGATCAGTATGCAAGACAAGTTTTTCACTGTACCTCAGTACAAGTAACAATAATAAACCAATACCAAAACTAAATTTTTGACTCTGGATGGAGTGCAAACACTACCTTTCCACCTTTTAAGAGCAAACTATAAATGCCATCTCCCCGCAACAAACATGTACTAATCATGGCACCTCTATCTGAAGGACTCTGACTACACAGCATAATCTTGCTGGCATTGCCCCAGAGTGTGAATAAATAACCAGGAACTTTTTCAGCATAGCATGGCACCACAAAAAAGAACACACGCCACAGTGAGCAAGGGCTAATATTGTCTAACTGACTGCATCTGCTAAAACATCCACAACTATCTCTGCAGGTCTTGGCATTCTTCACTCACAATAATGTGAGGAATCTTCTTCTTGAGGTCAGAATCAGTAAGAGACTTTCTATTGCAAAAACTACATAGTACTATATAGTAGAAATCCTGGGCATGAATAAGTGCCAATGGTCATGTGTGACCTTGAATTTAGTTACCCTCTCACAGGCATAGTCAAGGCTGTGTTACAGCATAGCAGTTAGGACAACCCTCTTTTGAAGTGGGTCTTCTTAACACCCGCCTTATGTCACAAGGCATAAAGCAAAACCCTGGCTACAACCATCAGTTGTTTGACGCATGTCTGCACTCCTTGTATTACTGTATATTCCATCTATTCTTGCTCTGTTTTGATCTGGCATTTCTTTGCACTTAGCCTATTTGTTTTAGTAACGGTGGGAAGCGATTGAGACACCGTTCATGGTTCTCAAATACATTTTGCATTTTGTCCCATTTTTGTGACAACTCAATTTATTTGTCCTCGTCCTTTTTCAACTGTAATGATTCAAAGGATGACACAAATAGCAGAAGAAGTAAAATATCAGAAAGTTGATTGGCAATAAACATTCCAGAGGGCCTTTGTTCTTTATTGCAAATACTGTATTGTCAACAACACCATTAGCATTATGAGGCAGAGATATCAAACAATATGAACAAAACAATGATTTGTCTCAGAAAACATACGCAGTATTATAAGCACTTCAGTCATAGAAAGTGTCAATTACATCTTTATTAAATGTTTCAGGCTGCAACATTGCTTCAATTACCTTTTAGCAGATATTATAGGATGACAGCTGTTGTATCTGACAATCTTACAGGAAAGCATTTAAACTGAAATAAATGGCAGCATTTGGAGGATGCCAGTTTTTTAAGTTTATTTAATTCCAGTAATTGGGAATGGTAGTTACACATTAAACTGTGAAGTCTCATTAGAAAGTTTTTCAAAAATTGCAAAGATCTTTGAACTTTTTTGTGATACTCAAAATTGTAAAGGTCTTGTTACTGAAGCACGAATCCTGTTAAGGAATTCTGACAGCAATGTCACAGAAAAAGCTCCCCTAATTAGTAAACCTATGATCTTGTCATATCTTGCAGCATATTGAGAGTTGAAAAAAACAAAAACGTATGCAGGTAACATCATGTGCAACACCAATTTGGAATTCAAACCAACCTCTGGCTTTACAAAATGTTAAGCTGCTCTCTGAATAAGAAGCTCTTCAGAGAGAGCAAGCTTTTGCCAAGAAGGGCAATGACTCAAATTGACTATACAAAATGTGGCTTATATTCTTTTGCCAAAAATCTGGTGACCTACACTGAAGTTGACCCTTCTTTTCCTCTTGCTGCTTGTTTGTCTGTTGTCTTGCTGAGAAATTAAATTACAAAGAGCAATGACATCTCTCATTCTGCTGCTAATGACAGGCTAATTCAAGTCAGCTTGGCTTGCATTAGTGGGAATTTCTTCCTCTCCACCCAAAATTATGAATGAGCTCTCAATTTAAACAAAAGTACAGCCCCAAAACTCAAAGAACTGCAAATTTAAAACATCTCAGAATTTGGAATGTATTCTTCCTCAACAACACAAGTTGTAGTGAAGTAGGCAATTGATTAAAGCTCCTTAATGTCAGAATTACAAATCTGCCTTATTTATATAGATATGCCATGTCAGTTAGACTTTGTTGTGCATATTTAGACTTAAAATATAAAACTTCCAAGTGCAAAGCAAAAAGAACATTTCAACAGGAACAGCAGTCAGTCAGTGCGATTGTGCTAGAGTGGAACCCAATGCTACTGGCAAACAACTTCAGAATGAAATACTTATGGCTTTGGATTACTGTGCTTGTGGGTTTTCAGAGTGTTTCAGACATCTTTTGACTGACCAATTACTAGAATTGCCGAGGTGTTTCCCTCAGGGAGTGGCAGGAGCACAACCCACTGTACTGTGCCAAGGAAACTTCATTCGTTTTCCCCTCCCCTCTCACTCAGCCAGCCCAGAGTGCTGCCACTCATGCTAAGAATCTACAGTCCACAGCCAATCGAATTGCAGGATTATGAAGTCACGAGCAGGGTCTGAGAAGGAAGTGCAAATTAGAATAGGTGTCAACGTCAGATCAAAAAATAGAAAGGGAAAGAAAGGACGTATTCATTAAAAGAGAGAAAAAGTCACAGAAAATAAAAGCAAGATTTAAAAAAGATCATTTGAAACCTTCAATACCTAATGGAATGAAGCTCTCCTTAAATTTAAGTGCTGCAGAGGTTGACTGTCATTTACACTGTGCTGTTAAATGGGTATGTGGACACAAAACACAAAAGACTGCAGAAGCTGTAATTTGGAGCAACAAACAAACTGCTGGGTAAACTCAGTGGGTTGAGCAGCGTCTGTGGGAGGATAGGTATGGTTGATGTTTCTGGCGGAGGCTGCGCTGGGCCTAGAAAAATGGAAAAGACCATTTTCTGTGGCAAGTTTTCTTTGCATCTACTATCCAAACACAGCAATTTCATACATTTAAATAGTGAACTAGACACTAGACTGTTGTTTACACAGTTAACTGCAAAACAGTACAATCCAGACAGCAGCTTTTGGATACACAGGTCTAACTTTCTTTTTCCCGGATGTCATTTGTGTACAGGACCATTAACCTCATTGTTAATTTGACAGCAAACTCTGCTGCAATACCTGTGAGACACTGAGGCACACATTGAACCATTTTCCACTTATTGATTTTTATCTGAGCTATTGTACTCATTGTTAATTCTTAACTGTTTTTATGAGTCCTTGTACTTAGCTGACCAGTTATTAGTTAATAATCAAGAAGAATATCACATCAATCTGAATTTATACTTTCACCAGACGATGGCCACTTCTGTGTCATTTTTGCAAAACAAAATATAAATTTTAATTGTTTGGTAGATGACTTATCACAATGAATTGGAAATTGCATGTGTAGGTTGGAGATTAATGCTCATGTCCAACCTGTTCCAGATTGTGCTGTACTTAAACAGAAACATCATACTACTATTCTGTCTTCAAGTACAGCTTGAATGTTTGACTAAAATACACTTTGTGAACAACAAACATTGTGCCTTGTTCTCCACACTGAGCATGTTGCCTTCTGTAAAAATGCTCATTGAAGCTGAATCTCCCTCGATTCAAATGAAAGAGGAAGACTGATGGTTTCAGTTAAAAGCAGCACTGATCGTGAGGCCTATCACAAATTTGAGAGCACTGGAGAGATTTAATTGGCAGACACGGTAGTGTAGCGGTTAGCATAACGCTATTACAGCACCCGAGACCCGGGTTCAATTCCTGTCACTGTCTGTAAGGAGTTTGTACGTTCTCCCTGTGTCTGTGTGGGTTTCCTCCGGGTGCTCCGGTTTCCTCCCACATTCCAAAGACGTACGGGTTAGGAAGCTGTGGGCGTGCTATGTTGGCGCCGGAAGCGTGGTGACACTTGCGGGCTGCCCCCCAGAACACTCTACGCAAAAGGTGCATTTCACTGTGTGTTTCGATGTACGTGTGACTAGTAAAGAAATCTTATCTTAATTGCAATGATGAGGTGACTATCAGCTGGTTACCGGGTTATCATTTATTGGAGAGTTAATTATTGCAGTACTATTGTTCATGAGCAGAGTATGAATGTTACCAATACTGCTATTAGCTAGCTTTGCAACTTCAGTAAGATACTGGTAGAAGCAATCACCTCTAATTTCACCACATTTTTGCTTTGGTTGGGTGTCTTCAAATATCAAAATATTGTGCAAAGTTCATAACAATATTACCTGTTTTGTACAGCCTGCTCAAACAACTAAAACAACTGTTTTAGTCCAGAGCTCATGGCAAGGATCAGGACATAACCAGCAAACCAAATGGAGTGTCAAGAATGTCTGTTCAATTTGAGGAAGATTAAAACTACTAGATTACTAGGCGTGTTTTAATGGATTATCAGAGGTCAGTTGTTAAAGCTTCATATTGGAGTAATATCTAAAAAAAAAGTTAATGCCCATTTATTTCTGTTCAACTGCTTCTTCAACCAGGGAATTTACTTACAACTTAACTTAAAACATCAATGCATGTACTTGTGCCAAAGGCTTTTAACTGCACCAACAGGGGTTCATTCCATCGGCTTTAATGAACCCACTGATTGTTACTTAGGTTAATTCCTGATATTTTTTGCCATGAGAGGAACCTGCAGCAGGATGTGGGTTAGTTCTGCAGGACGCTCTGGATAATATGTGGAGAGAACATGGCAGAGAAATGGCTGGTATTTATCTGTCCAAGTCTATATTGCTATTTGTGGTTGGATTAAAATTTCATTTTCTGGAGTTTGGATTCTGTTATGATGGTTGAGCAATAGGGATGTGTGATTGATAATACCTAATGAGACATTACCGCTGAGTGGAAAGATATGCACCATTTCTGGAGCTAAATTTTGTTAACAAAACAAGATAGATGGTTTGATAAAAAATATTACTTGTGGGCCAATTCACGCTTTCAAAGCTGAGATTGATTGGATTTCAAACATGTGGACTAAAGGCGGGTAAATAAGATGGGGAGCACATCAGCTGTGATCCAATTGGATGAAAGAACAGCCTGAAGAGATAAAATGGTTTTATTCCTAACCATACGGCTAGAGTAATTCTCTTGGGTAATGAATGATTTGCAGAATTTGAGCTTCCAAAATTAATGTTTCTTCACAATTCATCATTACGATTTTAGAATGTGATAAATAAATCTCATTCACTTCCCTGATTATTCAAAGGCTGTGCATTTATTTCTACTTAGCAGTGTCTAACTAGAGGGCCTCTCTCAATGAGCCAACATAAGCAATTTAATGCATTCATTTTTACTTCTTTTCTCAAGCTCTGTTTTCTCTCTTTCTAACTTCAGCTTTCAATAAACTTTCACAATTTATGAGTCATGAAGTCAGGCCCAGAAAATGATGGATTGCCATCTATACCAGGGGCCACAGGGGAAGGAAAGTCCTGGGCATCATTAAAAGTTCACAGCCTGCTTCATATAACTGATTGATACTTAATAATATGATACATCCATTGGAAATTGTCCCACTTTTGGTTTCTAGTGCATAAAACACCCACATTTTTCAATCAAGGTGAGATGAATTTAATTCTGCAATCAATATGTACACTGCGAAGACGTTTGATGATACCTTTGTTATCCATTATAATCTCTCCCGCACCGTTTTCAATTGGTCCTATATCAACCCCTGTCTCTCTTTTACTCTTCATATATTTAAAAAAAATTTTGGTATCTTTTTGAATGTTATCTGCCAATTTCCTTTCATAATTCATCTTTTCTTTCCTGATGACCTTCTTAGTTTCTTTCTGTAAGTTTTTAAAAGTTTCCCAGTCTTCTGTTTTCCCACTAATTTTTGCTTCCTTGTATGCCCTCCCTTTTGCTCTTATTTTAGCCTTCACCTCTCTCGTTATCCACATTTGTGCCATTTTTCCATTCATAACCTCAGAAAACAGAAAATCAGAATGGGAGCAGGTAATCATTGATTCCAAGCGACTGTCTGAGACAACGACACAGAAGTCCCAGAGAAACGATCCAGAAATGTGCCACTGGCAACACAAACAGCTCAGTGCACTTAGTAATTTGGCTTTTGGTAAAATTCTATCATATAGTGCACTAAGACACTGAGCTATGTGATAAGACTTCTCGCCCATGGTACTCGCCCATAATGGTTAACATAGAACATAGAATACTACAGCACAGTACAGACCCTTCGGCCCACAATGTTGTGCCGACATTTTATCCTGCTCCAAGATTTATCTAACCCTTCCCTCCCATATAGCCCCGTATTTTTCTATCATTCATGTGTCTATCTAAGAGTCTCTTAAATGTCCCTAATGTATCTGCCCCCACAACATCTGCCGGCAGTGCGTTCCATGCACCCACCACTCCTTGTGTAAAAAAACTTACCCCTGACATCCCCCATATATCTTCCTCCAATCACCTTAAAATTATGTCCACTTGCGTTAGCCATTGTCGCACTGGGGTGAAAAATAAGTCAGCTAGAAACTCGATATCTACTACCTCTCACTATAATAACAAAATAAAAATCAGTGTCCAGTGTCATCTGTATTCATAAGACTATTTGCACTCTAGACAGCAAAGGAGTTTGCTACTTGGCTAGATGTAACTGGAAAACATTACTACAAGCTTGGAGAATGTGACATAAACATTTGTTGATTTGCATGATTCAATACGTGCAACCTTAAGGAAAAGGTGATCAACTTATCCATTCCTCTTCCGTTCTTTTTGACCCACACTGCAGTATTTAGTTAAGTGGTGCACTGGAGTGTGGAACAGTCTCTTGAAGAAAGACATGAAAGAAGAATATGCACTTACATACACCTTTCCCAACCTTAATCTACCAAATCGCTTTAACTTCAATGTAGAGTTTCTACAACGCTGCCACCATTTTAAAGAAGCAAATGTGATAATTTAGCAGGAAGAAAAATAAAGACGTCAGCATCAAAAATTGACAACTTTTAATCCTCATTCACCTTCTCTGGACACCACTTAAGCAAATCGAAGTCAGCAGATGGAATTCAGTTCTGAGGCTCAGTACTGACTGAGGAGATGGAGCTGCCAAAGGTGAGATGCTGAGAAGCTGTCAAATCCAATGAGTATTGTTTTGCAAATGTTAATATACTTTTCCACAGAGGATGTTTAATGGGAACTATGGTTGACTGAGGCCAGAACAAATTTATAGAACATGTGGAGTGAGTTTTCAAACTACCCTTAGGCTCACTATCCAGAAGACTCGAGCAATGAAGATTAAATTCCACAAGGTTAACTGCTATTTGTTTAATGTCTCACAACCATACTTGCTGTGAATTTTAAAGTGGGTTTTCAATTTTAATATAACGTTACAGAAATTTGTAATGCCCAGGAAGAGGAGATGATGATGAGACCCAATGGTAGTGAAAAAGATAGAACAGTGGTCTGATCAATTCTTGTCCTAAATTGATCTGGAGATAACTTTAGACATTAACAATGAATTTTTAAAATGATTGAAGAATTCATTGCATTTGTAGATCACATGAGCAGAATTTGTAAATTACAGACGTGTGCTAAACTAACGCCAAGAAAGGAATTTTGATTTAGGTGGTTAGGTTTATTTGTTGAACCCAACATTTATTATGGTGTAAAATTATGGATAAGTTTAGAAAATCTGGAGGTCTAACTGGGATTAATTTTCTGACAGGCTTCACTAAATATGATACTAACAGGTGCATGCCTAAAAATACAGAAGCAGGTTCTAAAATGGGGAAATGAGGGCAATGTTAACTCTCATACATCTTGGAATCAAATAAATATACATAAATAATTCAAAATCATATCAGAATTACATGAGATAATAAAGGAAAAATTATTTTCTCAGTACGCCAGGCATTAAAAGTTTTCCATTTACTACTGACCTTTCATGAGAGAAACTCTATATGAGATTATTTTTTTGAGAAAGGGTTTGTTTGATTAGCTTATGCTATTTAATAATCAGGATCTGAAGTGAAGTCAATTTGGGATTTTGGTTTGAACCCACCAATTAGGAAAGAAAGTTTTCTTTTGGAAGCTAGTATGGATTTTTGTACAAGTACTTTCATGTCCATGTCTCAGCTACTTAAGTGTAATTGTCTATATTTTTATTCTGACTGAAGCCGATTTCAACATCATATGATAAATCCAAAGGAATGAAGGACAGGCAAGTGTACAAATCAGGAACAATTGACCCCTCAAGCCTGCTCCACTATTTAATAAGATTATAGATGATGGATCCATAACCTCAACTGTACACTCCCACCTTCACACAGTAACCATTCACCGAATATCTATCTACTTCTGCCTTAGAAGTATTCAAAACTTTGCTTCCATCACTATTTAAGGAAGAAAGTCCAAAGACCCATAATTCCCAAAGAACAAAAAATCACTTGCCTTTTTCTTAATCGGATGATCGCTTAGTTTCAAACTGTGAACCCCAACCTTAGATCTTCCCACAAGAGGAAATATCTTCTCCATATCCACTCTATCAAGACGCCTCAGGATCTTACATGTTTCTATCAAGACACTGCTCACTCCTTCAAGCACATCCAGCCTGTTCAACCTTTCCTCATAGGAAGCTCACCCATTCCAGCTGTTAGTCCAATAAACCCTCTCCCAACACATTAACTTTCTTCCTTAAATAAGGAGACCAATACTGTTCACAGTACTCCAGATGTGGTCTCACCACTGCCCTGTATAACTGAAGCAAAATCTTCCTCATTTGTATTCAATTTCCCTAGCTGTAAGCAATAATATTCTTACTTTCTGTACTTGCACAGCAGCCTTTACAGGATCATATCCCGAGATACAAAAATCCCTCTGCATCACAAGAGCCCTGCAATTTCTCACCATTTAGATAATACACTTTTTATCTTCACACATTGTGCTCTGTAATAAGACTATTGAATGGTTCCCTTATATGATGAAATGGTCTATGACCTCACGATCTACCTTGTTGTGACCTTGCACATTATTGCACTGCACTTTCTCTGTAGCTGTGACACTTTACTCTGTACTGTTATTGTTTTTACCTGTACTACATCAATGCACTCTGTACTAACCCAATGTAACTGCACTGTGTAACGAATTGACCTGTACGATCAGTACGCAAGACAAGTTTTTCACTGTACCTCGGTACAAGTGACAATAATAAACCAATACCAACATTTGCCAGATTTTTGGCTGCTCAATTAAAACTAGCCACGTCCATTTGTAGCCTCTTACCAACCTACTTTGCTTCCTTTTTTTAATGTCCTCAGCAAAATTAGCAAATGTACCTTTGGTGCCTCCATTAAAGCAGATTTGTCGTATGAGGCAAGATTAAGCAGAATGGTTGATATACACGAGTTTAAAAGAATAAGAGAGGACCTCACTGAAATGTCTAAAATTCTTATGGGGTTTGACAGTGTAGATGCAGAGTTGATGTTTCCTCTGGCTTCAGTGTCTAGAACTATGAGTCCCAGGCTCAAGATGAGGGGTCAGTCATTCAGCTGAAGTGAACTTTTTTCACTGAGCATAGTAAATCTTTGGCATTCTTTACCCAAGAGAGCTGTGGAGTCTCAGTCATTGAGTGTATTCAGGAAAGACATAGGTGTTTACATTTTAAGAGAATCAAGGAATATGGATTTGGTGCAGGAAAATAGCACTGAGGTAAAAGATCTTTTACCTCAGTGCTATTTTGCTGCACTAAATCCATATTTGCAACATGACAGAGCACCTCTTTCACTATTATGTTCATGCACAGTCCTTTTTCTCTTTCTCTTCACTGTCTTGTATAATTTATCTATAATTTATATTCTGTGTGTTGTCTGTAACACACATGTGCCTGTGATGCTGCTACAAGCAGGTTTTTTTTTGGCCTGTACCTCACTGTACTGGTGCACATGTCGATAAACTCAAGTTGACTTGGCTTGAATGGCGGAGCACAGGCATTGCTATGCTTGGTGAATACATCAAAGTGGATTGTCATGTAATGAATCTGTATCATTTATATACGAGGAACTTTGAGCTCATTCATTGCAGGTGGGAAGAAAAATGGTTGAAATGTGCTGATAAGGTGTTGAACATAAGATCAGGGAGCCAAAGTTTTCCTGAGTAATATACCAAGACATAAATAAATGTGAGCTAGGTTGCAACTCTATTAGGAAAACAAACATCATTCAGAAGCAGGCTTTCCTTAATGGGATACTGAAACCATGAGGAGACAAATATATGTGGAGAGAAGGTAGCTAACACATCCATGAAGAAAGGTATTGAAGGAGCCGGTCAACTCAATCAGGCCTATGTGAACAAGAAAAGAATCAACAAGTTCCTCCTCAAACGTGGCTCCCAATTAAGAGCAGGGAGAAGAACAATCTCACACCATCACTAAACAAGCTGACAGATGACAGAGTGCCACTTTGAAGAATTTGGAATGAACAGTGTGTTATCAGGCAGGCAATAACACTTACAGACGTATGTTTACAGTATATCTACCCAAAGTGAAAAATTATCCTGAAAATGCTAAGCCAGCTCCAATTCCAGTAAATATTTCTTCAGAAATTGGTCTGAAGGGTTTCTGTTAGATATTCAAGTAACTAAGCACTACAGTTACCCGATAATTGGATGGCATTTTCATTCTCCAGAGAAAAATTTAGTTCCAAGCTCTAAAAGTAATGAACATGAAACTGGGGAAGGGGCTTGGCAGTATTCTATGGCTAGCACTATTTTTGTGATCAGAATAGAGCCTGTTTTGGGGGTAAGCAGTGATTTTTCATTGTAAGGTTGCAATCTCAGGATCAGTTGCTGTATAAAAGGCACCAATTCTGAAGGGATTATTTCTGCTCTCTGCCATGCATGTCCGAGTGCAAGGTCAAATGTGCTTTCAGAAATAGATTGTGAGGTGACCTTATTTAAACTTTTAAATATCTCTGAAACATTTTCAGGCTTAAACAAATTTTCAATGGTTAAATGGTGCATTTTCTGCATCAAAATGTCATTTGATACAGTTTTCCACTTTTTATTAAAAAATGAATCTTTCTCTGGATGCCTGAAAGGCCTGTCATTTAGGGTATGCATTTATCATCCTAAACATGTGGCCAATCACATGTTGACAACTAATTCGAGACATCATGGTCTGCACATTAATCATGCATATTCTGGGACTGGTAGCATTGAATGTGTGGAGAATGCAATAAAAGATTTCAAACAATGATAATCCCAGCAGACTGGGCTTGATATTTAATTTCTGTTGGAAACAGAGTAGGGTTTGGAGTAAGGATGTTAGGAGAAGAAACTTAAAAAAAAGTCATGTATCATGTCCAACATGATGCTCGCTGACAGCAAGCAGCAACCAAGAGCACCTGTGAGTTAATTCTGACAAGAACGTGTTTCAGGATGGAGGAGGAAGGGGAGGAAGGTGTGTAGGTAGAAGATGGTGGAGAGAGAGTTGTGTGGACAGAAGGGGTGGGGTGTTGTTACACATATGCTATCAGGTATTTGAGAGGGTACACTCACCACAAGTGAAGATTCTCAGATGTTGAGTGTTGAAAGCAAGTCCCCCCATTGTACATGATCTCCAGCCCTCGAAATTTACATTCATTCCACTACAATGAGGCAGAATGAAGTGGGCACTGTACTTTGTGCTTTCATTTTCTTTGCAACAATATTCATCGCCACCTCACCAAACCCATCTGCATTAGACTGGAAAATAATTACTCATACTCTGGCATCAATGGGTGTAACAGGGTGTAATCATATGATCTCATCAGTGCTCTACAACCCAAGGCTTCACTGAAAGTTACCCACGTAGTTCTTCATATGACCTATCGTTAGTCAGAAATTCTAAAAAGTGTTTGTTATTCTAAGTATTTCAAACGCTCAGACAAGTCCCTTTAGTGCAGGATTACAAGGTCTCTGACTATTGCCACCTGGAAGGCAGAGGTGTCATTCTTCGTGAGACAGTTGGAACATGATGGCTGCAGCTCACAAAGAAATTCAGATCAACCTCAAACATGCATTGTCAAATATAATTAGAGTAATTGATATCAGATGATGAAGGTTTAATTGCAGAGGAATGCAGACAATGCTACGGGGTGTTCTCAAGTGTTTGCACCAAACGCACATATAAACTGATTGAGTTACAGACATTTTAGATCAGCCCTGTACATTGTGTTCCTAAAAAATGAATTAACTCCAAATTATGCAATAAACAAAACATAGTGACTAGATGTGTGAAACATAGAGGAATAAGCGTTGTTAGTTGCTCTGTTTCTGTGGTGTCGAGTAGGCACCGTAGTGTAGCAGTTAGTGTAACACTTTACAGCGCCAGAGACTTGGGTTCAATTCCGACCACTGTCTGTAAGGAGTTTGTACGTTCTCCCCGTGTCTGCGTAGGTTTCCTCCCACCTTCCAAAGACGTACGGGTTAGGAAGTCGTGGGCATGCTATGTTGGTGCCGGAAGTGTGGCAACACTTGCGGGCTGCCCCCAGAACGCTCTACGCAAAAGATGCATTTCACTGTGTGCTTCGATGTACATGTGACTAATAAAGATCTTATAATCTGGCTCCTTGAAGATTCATCAGTGAAGTTCTGTTATTATCCTGAAGAAACTGAACTGTTGCTGATCTGTTTTAAAATTGGCCATAAGGTCATCGTCAAGCAAACTGCACCAGGATGTCACAATATGTTTTATTCAGCTAATTTTCAGTAAAAGTTCTGTCCCTTGAAGGCTTAGACACTATATACTGCTTTTTTGTTTGAAGGGAAGAGGGTGTTTTGAGAAGCACTTCCTTCAGTTGTAAGCTTTCTCACTGACTTGTTCCTGAAGGTGCTACTTACAATGGAACACAATTCGACATTGGCCAAGTGACCATTCTTCCAATGTGAACAGCTGGTATTCAACAGAAGGCTTTTCTACTGTGACCCTTTTCTGAAATTGCTGAGTTCTGATGGAACATAGTTCCACCTTGGTCAAGTGCTGTTCTTCACCTGGAGGTTAATGCTGTGAAAGACGGCGCAGAAGCTCAATTCTGCCTTTTCTTAATGTCCTCATTCACACACGTTCAGTGACCAGCAGTGGTCACTAGACAGGGCATTGCTTTTGCTTTTCCTTCTCTGTCTCCTGAAGATGACCGACTGCTGATCTGAAGAGGTGAACTAACTCAGCCCAGTTAAAAAAAGAATGTGATATTCCTGGTTTTAGGTGATTTAGCATCGCATGATTCAATTATCTACCAAGCTTTAAGGGAGCTTGAAAGGCGATTTTTTTGAAATTAAAATTTTGTGAAGATTGCAGGGTTTATGCACTGGGTGTGAACCTAAAGCACTGAGATAACATGACCTCAAGATGGATTTGCACCCAAACGCAAATCCCATATCGGCAACAGTTATTTTCCATGTCAGTCCCTGTGGTTGAAAGCTCCCTCTGAACAATATAAAAATAAAGAGTAGAACTGTACTCCAAGGTTAGGCAGAGCGCTGTTGTTGTGTCGGTTCAGTATTTTCACCATCTATTGAGAATTTTACAGAACACTGACATATGGCTGCAGTGCAAACAAAGCAGATCAAAGTGATACACAGCGGGTATCTGTCAATTGAAGGTGGCATTTCAGTTTAGGCACAGAACTTGGCAGAAAATCTGAAATTTCTAATGGTTTACTTAAAATTATAGCTCATTTTAATGGGATGAACACCAGTTATTTAACAAATAAGATTCAAGCAAACATGCTTAAAAAATCAAAACATATTTGGATTTCTGCATATTTAGCTTTGGGATTCAATTCATGTGAGTGTTCAACAGCCTAACCTTGTAGGTATATGTAGTAAATGGTCTATTTGCACCCCAGGAACTACATTTTTCAAGATTTGATTTAAATTTTATTAGCCAGTTTAATAGCTTGCTATTTATCAGAAAACCACTGTGATATTATGACACAACAGTTTTTGCCTGCTGCAGAAAGATGATCCCTACCCAATCCAGAGAAATTGCAACTTATTCTGGCAAAAAATAAAATTCTCAGGGGAATAAGAAAAAAAGTGGAAAAAGTACACTCAGAATTATTCTGGGCGTCAGAAAGAGGAAACTCATTATGGGGCATCAAAGCAGCATTTGGATCAAAAGATGACGATGCATTTCACTGAAAAAGAAAGAAAAAATATTATGCTATGGGGTGGCGAGTGATATATATCGATAGCTGGGTGTTTCTACAATATGATCCCAGGCTCTCAGGAAGAACTACAGAACCAGCCCCAGGCATTTCCTCACAGGAAAAGCACACAACTAACAAACTGGTCACCCCAGCAACTGGAGGCCCGAGTGCAAGATTGGTATAATTCTGGAAACTCCTTATTGCTGTCAGCACTTACCTGGGAAATAATACATTGTTTGGTGTGATTTAAGGCAGGGAAGAAATGAAGTGTAAAAAGGTAAAAGAGCATTGACTGAAATACTCTAATACATAATGGTCAGAGAGCATTTGCAATTTCTCATCACTGGGTGGCATCAAAAGGCAGAGGCATTTTGACAATTGAAAGAAGACGGGGTCAGGAGAATTGCGATGAAGGGCATTGACGGAGAACGGGGAAAATGATGACCTCACCACTCTCGCAACAAACGTGGCCTGAAGCTGCAAGATAAGTAAAATTAGAAAGGAATTAAACATACATTTAAAAGTGAGACTGAAAGGACGTTGACAGCTCTATTGACAGTACTTCCTGTGTTCAATGATGTACAGCTGTTAGAAATGTATGTTTTGCCAGGATTAAGAACAAAAAAACATACATTGAATAATAATGACTAGAAGTGTACACTTAGCTATTGTCATTTTACATTGTTTTGCTGATGAAGGGGCAGGTAGTTAGTGCTAGGAATGTAGCACTTCCAGTTTGGCGCTTTAAGTATCTGCATCATGCATTCCCGAGATATGGCAAAATAATATCATATGCCAGGTAAAGATTTCTTCATTTTTCCTTAATGATACACATTATTCCTGACTTCTAAGCAGCATGTTGTTGGAATTGGAATTGATTTATTATTGTCACATGTACCGAGGTACAGTGAAAAACTCGTCTTGCATACCGTTCATACAGATCAATTCATTACACTGTGCATTTAGGTAGTACAAGGTAAAACAATAACATAATGCAGAATAAAGTATTACAGTTACAGAGAAAGTGCAGTGCAGGTAGACAATAAGGTGCAAGGCCATAATGAGGTAGGTTGTGAGGTCAAGAGACCATCTTATTGTACTAGGGGAGGCTATCAGGAGAGGCCGGACAAACTTGGGCTCTTTTCTCTGGAGCAGCAGAGGCTGAGGGGTGATCTGTTGGAAGTGTATAAAATTATGAGGGGCATAGATAGGGTGGACAAGCAATATCTTTTTCCCATTACTGAGCGATCCAATACCAGAAGGCACGCATTTAAGGTGAGAGGAGGTAGGTTCAGAACAGACGCGAGGGCTACATTTTTTACTGAGAGAGTGGTGGATGCCTGGAATGCGTTGCCTGATAGGCTGGTGGAGGCAAATTCATTGGGAGCTTTTAAGAGGGGCTTGGATGGGCACATGAATGAGAGGAAAGAGGGACATGGGCATTCTGTAGGTAGGAGGGAATAGCTATGTCGGCACAACATTGTGGGCCGAAGGTTCTGTTCTATGTTCTCGGGGACTGTACAATAGTCTTATAACAGAGGGATAGAAGCTGTCCTTGAGCCTGGTGGTGCAGGCTTTCAGGCTATCAGGCTTTTGTATGTTCACTAGTCATCCTGTGGTCTCTGTGACTGAGACTGTCAAACAATGCCAAATTAGGGATTGCTGTCTGCCAGCTGATCCCTGCACCAGGTCCGGCCTGGTACTGGTGTGGTGGTCCCAAGGAAACGACTCATCTGATGAAGCATTGTTAACATCAGGACCCTTCCAATCAGCAGGAAAGAGTCTCACCAGTCTGTTTTGAATTTGAACACAAGTTCTATAGGTTAAAGGTCACTGCATCACCTATTTTCCCAAGAACATTGACTGCGTAAGAAGCGTTGTGCTTTACCACGCATGATTCAGCTAATCCTCTTGGGAGGGGGTCTCCTTGTAATATATTCTCACAATACAATCATTAAATACAGTGATTATTTTGAGAGGAAACATATATAAATATAAAGTGAACCTGAAGATTAAGATTTGAGATCTCTTTATTAGTCACATGTACATCGAAACACACAGTGAAATGCATCTTTTTGCGTAGAGTGCTCTGGGGGCAGGCCGCAAGTGTCGCCACGCTTCCGGCGCCAACATAGCACGCCCACAACTTCCTAACCCATACGTCTTTGGAATGTGGGAGGAAACTGGTGGACCCGGAGGAAACCCACGCAGACACGGGGAGAACATACAAACTCCTTACAGACAAGTGGCCAGATTTGAACCCGGGTTAAATCAACATTACCAAAACAATTTAGTTGGTTATTCACCATGCCTGCTGTTTGTGGCACCTGCTTGCCACAAAATGATTGCAGAGCTTGCTTACAGAAAAACAGTGATTGTACTTCAATGTGTTTAAATGGTTCTGAAATATAATGGCCCAATCTTCTGCTCAAAAACTGACAGATCATTCTGATCTGCCAACCTCTCGCCACTTAACTTGCTGGAAGCTCAGTATTCTCAGACACAGGCTGAGGTTCAACCTCTTGGTTCGGTGGAGTGCTGGTCCCAGGACTTCAGAGGCCAACAGATCAGTGCAGGATTCCTCTAACAGGCCCTCGGGCTGGGAAATCAGCCAACAGAATCTGCACAGCCAGCTTGGCGCAAGTGCCGCAGTCCCAATTAAATTAATAGGAATGAAAAAACTGTTCACGAAGGTTAAATATAAACTAATTTCCTTATAATTATTTTAATTCAGTCGATGAAACTAATTGCTCTTCACTGCATGTGTGAACATGTCATAGAGTTACACCATTACAAGTTGAGACCCTTCGGCTCAACTTGTCCATGCCGACCAAGGTACCTTCCCTGAGCTCGTCCCACTTGCCTGCATTTGGCCCATATCCCTCTCAAACTTTCCTATCCATCTACCTGTCCAAATGTTCTTGAAATGTTGTAAAGTATACAAGTGCAGATACTTTCTTGTTTGTTTACACATTTACAAATCTCCTCAAATGGAAACTGAAACAACAATGGTGTGGGGCAATGCAATTAAGGATATAAATCACAATATTTTACAGTAGAACAATGAATATGATTCAACGTGCTCAATATTGGATGAGTTAAATCAAACTGTTTTTAATAAAACACCTTTACAATGTATGCACATGGTACAGTGAACATCACCAACAACCTGTCCTGGTCAAATCACGTAGATGCCATGGCCAAGAAAGCTCACCAGAGCCTCTACTTCCTCAGGAGGCTGAAGAAATTCAGTATGTCCCCTTTGACACTCACCAACTTTTATCGATGCACCACAGAAAGCATCCTATCTGGATGCATCACGGCTTGGTACGGCAACTGCTCTGCCCAGGACCGCAAAAAACTGCAGAGAGTTGTGGACACAGCCCAGCGCATCACGGACACCAGCCTCCCCTCCTTGGACTCTATCTATACTTCTCGCTGCCTTGGTGAAGCAGCCAGCATAATCAAAGACCCCACCCACCCGGGACATTCTCTCTTCTCTCCTCTTCCTTCAGGTAGAAGATACAGGAGCCTGAGGGCACGTACCACCAGACTTAAGGACAGCTTCTACCCCACTGTGACAAGACTATTGAACGGTTCCCTTATACGATGAATGGACTCTGACCTCACAATCACCTGAACTGCACTTTCTCTGTAGCTGTGACACTTTACTCTGTACTGTTACTGTTTCTACCTATACTACCTCAATGCACTCTGTACTAACTCAACGTAACTGCACTGTGCAATGAACTGACCTGTACGATCGGTATGCAAGACAAGTTTTTCACTGTACCTCGGTACAAGTGACAATAATAAACCAATACCAATACCAATCTAAAATACCACCAGCCCAATCTTCATTTAAAATATTCTGTTCACAGACACCTGTCCCATCCAGGCATTGTTGTGCTGCATTTGTTTTCCTCTTATTTACCCTACAACACTTCTCAGAGTGGATTCCAAGCATGGAATGAATGGATGATTTTAAATATCTCACTTTCTACCATTATTTGTTACGACTACCCACTTAAGTTCAATTAAAAACAAGCCAAACACAGCAGATCAATTCGTAGTGAATGAGAGATGATAAATGGTTCCTTTTCCTTACACCTGTTTCAAATCTGGAATTATAGAAACAAAATAATGAAATCTACTGGGATAGTTCTTTCAAATGAAAGTACAATACATAAGTGTGCACATATTTGAATTATTGATTGTCCTCCACCTTCACCTCATCCCAGTGCACAACAGTAATGAATATGTGTACACAGACTTCAATTTTCCCTATTAGTTTTTATGCTTCATTGAAATATTAATATATTCTTAAAAACATATATCACATATGGTAGATACTGTATTAAAATAATAACAGGGATCATGATTTCTGTAGGTGACCAAGACCCCGATGAAACCATGGTAATTTTATGCCTCATCTTTACTCCTGATAAGAGTAGTCCAACCTATTTTGATGGGATATCTATTGAGCTACATATCTGAAAGTAACATTGATATGTCCTGAACATCTTTGGTGCATTCCAAAGCCAATCACAAAATTAGTCTCTTTATTTTCCAACAGGAAAGACTGAGGAATGGTCCAATAGAGGTCTTTAAAATTGTGAATGTTTTGATAGAGTAAGCACAAATGGAGGTGCTTCAACTTAAGGAGAAGAATAAAGCAAGAGGTCATCAAGGCAAGTCACCAAGAAATCAGGTAAGGAATTCAGAAGAGACGTCTTTACCTGGTGAGTGCTGAGAATCTAGAACTAGCTTCTACATGTTGTTGAAGGAAATAGTACTGATGATTTAAGATAAAATAGGCACACTAGTACGAGAGGAAGTTGTTGAAAGAGTAGGATGAGGATGAATGGGAGAAGACATGAATGGAACAGAAGAGACAGCATGGACTCGATGGGCCAAATGGTCCCCTTCTGTTTACCATTTTCAATATGGTCTATTTAATTTGATGTAATGCCAACTCCAAACTCAGAAATTCTTGCCGTAGGACAGTGGTTTATAATGTCCTTGCTCGCAAGTTGCAAAGGACTATATTTGATTTCCCCAGGGTATCCCTACAGTTCCGTTTATGGTGTTAATGGACATCACCATTTTCTCAACTGATCATGAATCATTTCACCTAACAGACTGTACTCAACTTGGCTTATCCCAAGAAAAGAAAATTAACAGTAAGTATTCTAACCCTCATTTTTCCATTGTTGTGGCCTACATAAATTAACCATTCCAAAAAAAAGACTTTCTTAATTACAGAGCACAGTAATGTAGCGGTTAGCGTAATGTTATTACAGCGCCAGAGACCTGGGTTCAATTCCAGTCGCTGCCTATAAGGAGTTTGTATGTTCTCCCCGTGTCTTCATGGGTTTCCTCCGGGTGCTCCGGTTTCCTCCCACATTCCAAAGACGTACGGGTTAGGAAGTTGCGGGCATGCTATGTTGGCGCCGGAAGCGTGGCGACACTTGCGGGCTGCCCCCAGAACACTCTACGCAAAAGATGCATTTCACTGTGTGTGTGTGTTTCGAAGTACATGTGACTGATAAAGATATCTTATGTAATAATTATTATTGATTTATTTTGTAATTTATAGTAACTTTATGTCTTTGCACTGTACTGCTGCCACAAAACAACAAATTTCACGACGTACCGGTCAGTGAGTATAAACCCAATTCTAATTCTGATTCTGTTGGTTAAGCAAGCCTTCCTCCTTTATTATCTAAAGATTCTCTACTAATTGGAACAGGAAATTCTAAAGAGAGAGGGATTCTATATTAGTCACATGTACATCGAAACACACAGGGAAATGCACCTTTTGCACTGAATGTTCTGGGGGCAGCCCGCAAGTGTCGCCACGCTTCCGGCGCCAACATAGCATGCCCACAACTTCCTAACCCGTATGTCTTTTGGAATGTGGGAGGAAACCGGAGCACCCGGAGGAAACCCACGCAGACACGGGGAGAACGTACAAACTCCTTACAGACAGCGGCTGGAATTGAACCCAGGTCGCTGGCACTGTAATAGTGTTATGCTAACCCCTACACTACCATGCCTGCCCTCTACAGATGACCTCTAGTTCCTAAGATGACCATCTAATGGCAGTGTATAATAAAATCTTGGACCAATAACTGCTGAAAATTCCAGTGGTTACTGCAGCCACAAGCAGTGATAGTGTTTTTTATCTAAAGATATAACATGGCACTTGCTGGCATTCATCTTGTAAACATAACAGCACACACAGAACTTCAAGGACAAACTATACTTCTATAGTTTTCTTAATAAGAAAGAATAATATAATTTTGAAAATAGTATGACACTTTGGCAAAGTATGAGTATTACACAACTTATATTGGGCAATTACTTCCTTTGAAGGACTTTGTTATTATCGTTTGCAGATGTGCACCAATGTGGAGATTTATATTTATCGAAGGAGCAGTTGCTGCGCTTGAAACCTTCAGTGGAGGGCAAGCAATTCGCAAAACTCTTGTCAAAGTTCAGTAATGACAAAGTCAGTAAATACTTAACATTACATATTTAATGGGTGGAAGAGGAGTAAAATGTACACCCTGTTGCACAAGTAGTAATTATAAAACACGGTAACCAGTGTCAAAATGTGTCACAATTATGGACCCAACCTTTGAATCCTCTTCTCTCAAAGTCACATAGATTGATTCATTTGCTTGATAACATTCCCCTTATAGCTCAGTTTCAGAAGTTTTAGTGAGATATTACTGCTCTTGAGATTCCAGGTAACAGGACTTTCTTAATAATGGAGTACTATCACTATTGTCTCAAAAGGTAATCAGAAATCTATTGGTTAAGCAAGCCTTTCTATTATTTTATTCAAAAATTCCCTATGAATTGGAATAGAAAATTCCAAAGATGAATGGAGATGACCTGCAGTTCCAATGATGATCATCTAATGCACAGCAATCAGTGTATGTGTACCAAAGAGGACAATACGGGTGTTCCCAAACAGGAAACCATGGATGAACCGGGAGATCCACTCCCTACTGAAGGAGAGGACTGCTGCACACAAATCTGGTGATTCTGATCTGTACAAGAAGTCAAGGTATGACCTTCGAAAAGCTATCAGGGATGCCAAGAGACAATACCAACTCAAAATAGAGTCCCTGACCAGCCGCCAGTTATGGCAGGGCTTACATGCCATAACAGGCTACAAGACGAAGTCGGGCTGCATAGCTAACAACAGCGCATCCCTTCCTGATGAACTTAACGCATTATATGCGCATTTTGAACAAAAGGAAAATGGATTGTCACCACCCACCCTGACAGCCACCAATGTAGCTGAACCTGTGATCACAGTGGAGGACGTAAGATCAGTCTTCCGGAGAGTGAACACGAGGAAAGCACCTGGCCCAGATGGTGTCCCAGACCGCGTGCTGAGACCTTGTGCTGATCAGCTGGCAGAAGGATTTGCAGGCATATTCAACCTCTCCCTGCTTCAATCTCAGGTTCTCTCCTGTTTTAAGAAGACCACCATCATCCCAGTACCAAAGAGAAGCAAGGTAACATGCCTCAGTGACTACCGACCAGTGTCTCTGACATCCACCATCATGAAGTGCTTTGAGAGGTTGGTCATGGTACGCATCAACTCCAGCCTACCAGACAACCTGGACCCATCGCAGTTTGCCTATTGCCGAAACAGGTCTACAGCGGATGCCATCTCCCTGGGCCTACACTCAGCTCTGGAGCATCTGGACAGTAAAGACACATACGTTAGACTATTGTTTACTGACTACAGCTCTGCCTTCAATACAATAATTCCAAGCAAGCTTGTCACCAAACTCCGAGACCTAGGACTCAACACCTCCCTCTGTAACTGGATCCTTGACTTTCTAACAAACAGACCGCAATCAGTGAGGATAGGCAGCAATACCTCCGGCACGATTATTCTCAACACTGGTGCCCCACAAGGCTGCGTCCTCAGCCCTCTACTCTACTCCCTATATACTCACGACTGTGTGGCGAGATTCTGCTCTAACTCCATCTACAAGTTTGCAGATGATACCACCGTTGTAGGCCGTATCTCAAACAGCGATGATTCGGAGTACAGGAAGGAGATAGAGAGCTTAGTGGAATGGTGTCATGACAACAACCTTTCCCTCAATGTCACCAAAACTAAAGAGCTGGTCATTGACTTCAGAAAAGGGGGCCGTGTACATGCACCTGTCGACATCAATGGTGCTGAGGTCGAGAGGGTTGACTGCTTCAAATTCCTGGGAGTGAACATCACCAACAGTCTGTCCTGGTCAAATCACGTAGATGCCACAGTCAAGAAAGTTCACCAGCACCTCTACTTCCTCAGGAGGCTAAAGAAGTTTGATTTGTCCCCTTTGACTCACCAACTTTTACCGATGCACCATAGAAAGCATCCTATCTGGATGTATCACGGCTTGGTATGGCAACTGCTCTGCCCAAGACCGCAAGAAGCTGCAGAGAATTGTGGACACAGCCCAGTGCATCACGGACACCAGCCTCCCCTCCTTGGACTCTGTCCTTACCTCTCGTTGTCTTGGTGAAGCAGCCAGCATAATCAAAGACCCCACCCACCTGGGACATTCTCTCTTCTCTCCTCTTCCATCAGGTAGAAGATACAGGTGCCTGAGGGCACGTACCACCAGACTTAAGGACAGCTTCTACCCCACTGTGATAAGACTATTGAACGGTTCCCTTATACAATGAGATGGACTCTGACCTCACGATCTACCTTGTTGTGACCTTGCACCTTATTGCACTGCACTTTCTCTGTAGCTGTGACACTTTACTCTGTACTGTTATTGTTTTTACCTGTACTACATCAATGCACTCTGTACTAACTCAGTGTAACTGCACTGTGTAATGAATTGACCTGTACGATCGGTTTGTAAGACAAGTTTGTCACTGTACCTCGGTACGAGTGACAATAATAAACCAATACCAATACCAATGATAAAATCTTGGATCAAAGGCTGCTGAAAATTCCAGTGATTATTGCAACCACAAGCAGTGAAATTGTTTAGTATGTTCTGATAAAAATGCTGAGGTTTTATTTGGAAAAGATACCATGACATTTGACTATTGATCTAGGTAAAGGAATTAATGACCAGACAAGAAAGAAGCTTCTGGGATAACTGAGGGAATTCAGACAGAATGTCTTCATGAGTGAGAGCACACCATGCACTTCTAGAATCCTTCGCCTCAAGAAAGTGGGTAATGTTGGGGTACACTGGAGAAACAGATAAACTTAAAGGTTGAACTGAACCGAGAGTGTGGCCTACAGACTTGGCCAGATGTTGGTTGGCAGTCAAGCTGAAGAGGAATACTTATCTCCCTGGGGAGGGAGAGAATAGTAGTCCACTTCTATGCTCCACTAGAATAATCTGAGCTGTGGCCATAATGAATTAAATAATGCTAAATTTTCCCAAAGAAGTGTTTCCTTCCTCCCCCAACTTGGATTCTACCCATCTGGAGAAGAGCCAGGAAGTGGCAAGTTGCTCTGAGGCACTCATATTCTACTTAAAATCCTCAAAATGGTCTGGTTTTCCCTAGAACTCCAATGGGAGCTCCAAGTGAAGGCCACGCAGAGGGAAAATCTACTGTACCTTGCCTACTGTATAGATCTGCTAACCCACTATAAGATTGGCTTTCTATCATAAGACTATGAACTTGAAACTTTAGACAATTTACTCAAGTGCCAAAGAAGTGTCATTACCTCATTATTATTTTGCTGAGTATCCAATAGTTTTCACCCATTTAGGATCGACACACCAAGAACCAAAAACTGGCCACACTCTGTCAGAACACTTCCTTCAGTCCAAAACTCATCCTGAACGACAATGAAGTCAAGAGAATGTAAATGAAGCTTAGAATTGGAAGTCACAGGTGTCTGATTAGGAGCCTGGATTTCTATTAAGCAGAGCCTCTTCAGGAAATGTCTTTCCAAAACCTTCTAAATCAATTTGAAAAATCTGTCGCCAGTGTTAAACTAGCTGTGGAAAAAAACATCTCTCAACAAATTAAATACATTAATATTGGTGAGCACTTAGAGCACAGATGCCAGAAATAGGCTGACAAAGAAAGATGAAGAACAATTTAAAACTGCTCTCATAAGAACAGTCTGGCATTTAATGAAGAGAGCACTGCCAATCCACACAACTGAGCAAACTAGGTAAATACAACCAGGGCTTGAGGAGGGAAAAGCGTAGCCACATTTGAAAGAAGTGAGGGTGCCAGGAAAGAATGACTGCATGGGAAAAGTGAAAGCAACGGCACACTATGTTCAGAAAGTGGAACAGGAGCTTTTCAAATGCGCCATCATTGTAAAGTTTCTTCCCAAAATTCCAATTCCAGGAATGCAGCAGATCAAAGAGACCTACTGGCAGACTGTTACAGACTGGATTTGAAACAAGTTCACTTGGTTGAAGAGGTAGAATAACAAAATCCCAAATTTGGGAATGCATCCAGAAGCTTGCTATCCCTGCCAGCTGATGGAGGTCAGCCAAGCTCTGCTTGAGTGGGTTATAGGATCTGCCCTGTGGTATAAGCCCTTAATATATACTGCATTCCTCTGCAGGGTTGCATTGCATGACTTAACCCCTACAATACCTCCAAAGAAAGGTGATGAATAAAGATGACAGGATCTTAAAGACCAAACAATATAGCCTGTGAACAAAGGTCAGGTTATTGAATCAATGAGTATTGCACCACAGAGATGAGACCATTTAACCATTAGCTTTCTCTCATTTTTCTTTGCATTTGCTACTTAGCTAAATGCATCTGTTGCTCATTTAAAAGTCTTGAATTTCTTTTTTTTCTCAAGCAACTTTTTGATTTTCCTTCAAAAACCTGCACACCATTCACACAGATCATTTCATTACACAGTGCATTGAGGCAGTACAAGGGAAAACAATAACAGAATGCAGAATAAAGTGTTACAGTTACAGAGAAAGTGCAGTGCAGGTAGACAATAAGGTGCAAGGTCATAACAAGGTAGATCATGAGGTCAAGAGTCCATTTTATCATACTGGGAAACAATAGTTTGTGGTACAGAATTCTACATTCCAACCACCTCGAATATAAATAAATATTTTATAATTTCTTCAGTTCTATCTGCGTTTCTCTAAAATTTGTGGCTCCATGTTACTGTTTCACCAACTAGGAAAACAATTATTGAATATTTACCCCATTATAAATCTTAATTAGTTTCAAGATATTTCTCCCATCAACTTTCTTGACTCTGATTGAAGCAGAGTCAACATGCTTTTACAAAAGGGAAAATGTGGTGGAGTACTTCAAGTACATAACTTACAGGGTGAACAAAATGGAACAAGTCAGTACAACATATTTGGATTTCCAGAAGGCATTGTAAAGATCACTGCACAAGATTTCCCAACTTTTACGGACAACGTCTCGACCAATGAGGGCAGGCATGCTGCGTGCCTTCTTTACTACCTTATCTACTTGTGTTGCCACTTTCAGGGAGCTATGGACTTGCACCCCAAGATCATTCTGCACATCAATGCTCTTTAGGGTCCTGCCATTGAGTGTATACTTTCCTCTTGCATCTGATCTCCCAAAATGCATTACCTCACACTTGTCCGGATTAAACTCCATCTGCCATTTCTAAGCCCAGATTTTCAACTGCATCTTGCTGTACTCTTTGACAACCTTCCTCGTTCTCCACAATTTCACCAATTTTCATGTCATCTGCAAATTTACTAATCGGAAAACCTATATTTTCATCCAAATCATTAATATACATTACAAACAACAGAGGTCACAGCACTGATCCTTGCAGGTCACAGACCTCCAGTCAGACTAACTAACACCCCTCTACCACTCCCCTCCCTCTCCTATCACCAAGCCAATTTTGTATCCAATCTACCAAGTCTTCATGGATTCCATGTGCCTTAACTTCTGGATCTGCCTACCATGAGGGACCTTGTTGAAATTTTTACAAAAGTCCACGTATACAATATCCACTGCCTTACCCTCAACAATCTTCCTTGTTATCCTCAAAAAACTCAATCATTTGTAAGACATGACCTCCCCCACACAAAACTATGCTGATCATCAATAATAAGTCTCTGCTTTTCCAGATGTGAGTAGATCTTGTCTCTAAGAATCTTCTCCAATAATTTCCCTATCACTGATGTCAGGCTCCACTGGCCTATAATTTCCTGGTTTCTCTCCATTGCCCTTCTTAAACAGAGGAACATTGGCTATTCTCCAGTCCTCTGCGACCTTGCCTGTGGCTAAAGAGGACACAACGATCTCTGTTTGAAATGTCTTGGGATTCTCTTTAATCCTATTCACAAAGGACATTTCAAGTCCCCTTTTAGTTCTGCTTCCTTTACATTCCTCAAGGGCTCTGTCAGATTTCAGCTTCCTAAACCTTACATATGCTTCCTTTTACTTTTTGACTAAATTGGCAACATCTCTCATCATCCAAGGTTCCCGAACCTTGCCATCTTTGTCCTTCTTCCTCATGTTGGAACACGTTGGTCCTGAATTCTGACCAGTTGAACTTTAAACAATTCCCACAAGTCAGATGAGGACTGACTTAATAACAGCTACTCCCAATCTACTCTCCCCAGCTCCTGCCTAATACACTTGGAATGAGCCTTTTCCCAATTTAGCACATTCAAGCTCATCTGCCTTACATAATAGACTTGATGCATTAAAGTAAATACACTTCAGACCATCAATCTTACCATGTTCATTATCCCGGCCTTGCCTGTTTTCCCTTCTAGACTTACGTGACTTAACCTCTCCCTTCTCCTCCACCTGCTGACCCATAGCTCCAATTCCCACCCCCGTGCCACACTTGGTTCAACCCTCCCAAGTAGCACTAGGAAACCTCCCTGCAAGGATATTGCTTCCCCTCCAGCTTATTGCAACCTGTAATTCTTATACAGGTCCCATCTGCCCTGGAAGATATCCCAATGGTCCGGGTATCTGAATATATTAGCATGGATAGGAGCTTGACCAACTAACAGCAAACAGATAGTTGGAGCAAATGGGTCATTTCTGGATTGGCAATCACTAACTAATCAGACTCTGCAGAGACTACTGCTGGTACCTCAACTATTCATGATCTCTATTAGGGACAGGGTGCTAAAGCCAGCAAACAAAGGCAGGAAGCCATGTATGTATGCATTTTGGTCTTCCAGATGAGGCTTTGCGAACCTGGTTGCAATTTTTGGGTACAAATGTTTGGAGTGCTTTACGTGGACTCATCTCTAACATGGCAGCTGGAAGGCGTTCCAAATGTAGGCAAGTACATTTATTGCAGGTTTTATGGATCAAGAAGTCAAGAAGGGGCTCACAAGAATACTGTTCACAGAAAAAGCACACTGCTTCTCTGTTGTTATGAATATTGTCCAAGGCTTTTCTTTACTGCTCTAATATGTCTCGCACTGCATCCAATGTGAAAGGATAGGAAAAGACTACCAACTGAATTGGCTGGTTAGGCTTGTAAACCAAGAACTACTGGAAGCCAGCATCAAGGACAGTGTGAAAAAAATGAACCCATCACACTTCTTCTAGGACAAAGATTACAAGCAGTTTCAAATATCTTCTCCTTGCTCTGGGGCTTTTGTAATCAAAGGAAATCTTAACCCAGCAGCACAACAATATAATGCATCTCGACAGGCTTCTGATTTTTCACTGCCATCTCAATGTTCCCAAGCCAGTAAAGCTCTCAGAGTTCTGCAAATCCGACCGAACCCATCCTGATCCCTCCCACTCTCCAGATGCTCTAAGTAAAATGATTCAGAATATTAGTATGTCAATAAAAGGTAAAAAAAAACAGAGCATCATAAGGGATGGAAAAATTATCAAAATTCATACAGTAATCACATTGGTATATTAATATATCCAAAAATGGCAGGTGTAATTGAATTAGCATAATCCTTTGACACAAATTTCACAAAGGCCAAATTAGGTAAACCCTGATATAAAACACGGGAGCGGTGATGCACAATCAACATTCACTGGTGTAACCAGATGCAGGCAGCACATTAAGTCCATTCTACATAATCATCACAGCAATAAAAGCATGCAGCCAGCACTAACAGCAGTACTTATTGACTTATTGCCACGGCAAGGGGAACTAATTTCACATGGATGATGTAACTTACACCACTCTTGCATCTTTTGAAGGGGCAGTGCTCTGTAGTTGGAACAAAAACAGGCAGGAGTGCCTGAACTGAAATTGACCTGGAAGCCACTAAAGAATGGCAAATGTAGGATTCAGCAGGATTCCCGGTTTTTGGATGGTGGACCAGAGGCCGTGATTCAGGGACTGGAGAAGAGTGATGATCAATTTCTGCAGGGAGTCAGGAGGCCAGAGTGTCTGGTTGTGATGGCGGGGGGGGGGGGGGCGCGGGGATGCGAATCCCATTGAACGTCAATGGTTGGCGGCTAGATTCTCTCCTGTTGGAGATGGTCATTGCCTGACATTTTGTTTTGGCATGAATGTTAATTGTCCTTTATCAGCCCATGCCTGGTAATGCAGTGATGGACTGGTTAATTTGTGAGGGCTTGCAAATGGACCTGAACATTGTGCATTCATCACTGAACATCCCCACTTATGATAGAAGTAGCTGAACATGGTTGGGTTGAGGACGCTGCCCTGAGGAACTTCTGCAGTGAGGTCCTGGGTCTGGAATGATTGACCTTCAACAACCACAGCCATCATGCTTTGGTCAAGTCACAATTCCAACCAGTTTAGTGCTTTGCCTTTGATCCCCACTGACTCCACTTCTACCAGAGCACATTGGTGTCACACTCAGTGAAATGATATCAAGGCCAGTCACTTTTACCTCAGCCATAGAATTCGGGCCATGTTTGGACCACAGCTGCGATGAGGTCTCAAACCATGTGGTCCTGGAGAAACTCGAACTGCGCCAATGAGCAGATGGCACTTCACAGCACTGTCAATAACGGTACTATCATTTTGCTGGTGATTGAGAGAGCAGTACTGGGGTGGTAGTTAGCTGGATTAGACTGATCATGCTCTTTGTGACCAGAATGTACTTGGGCCTTTTTCCACATTATCAGGTCGATGCCAATTTTGTATCTCTACTGGAACAGATTAACTAAGATACATCTAGCTCTGGAGAGTAGGTCTTTATTACTACAACTGGGATGATTTCTGGTCCTGTAGCCTTTGCTTTATGGAGTCGCATGTCGCATGTCAGCCTGATATCATGTGGAGCGAACTGAATTGGCTGGAAACTGGCTTCTGAGGTGGTGGGGATCTCAGGAGAAGCTGAGATAGATTACCTATGTGGCGCTTATGGCAAAACATAGTCCAGTATTTTATTTATCACTAAAGAAATGGCAGGGTTCTACCATTTCTGAGGATGGAGCTATTGGGGGGTCTCTACCCATTAGCTGTCTAATTGTTCACCAATTGTTCACGACAAGTGGCAGGACTGCAAAGCTTTAATTTAATTCATTGGTTATGATATTGCTTAGCTTTGTAGTCTACATGGTGTTTTTGTTGTTGTTTAGCTTGCAAGTAGTCCTGTACTGCAACTTCACCACATTAGCAATCCATCATTTTTAGGTATGCCTAGTGCTGCTTCTGGCATGCTCTTCAGCATTCCTCACTGAACGAGGGTTTGGAAGTAATGGCAGCATGAAGGATGTGGTCGGGGTGGGTTCAATCATAACATTTAGAGAGGCATTTGGATAGATACATGGAGGGGAGGGGCTTGGAGGGTTAAGGCCGAATGTAGACAACTGGGACTAGCAGGGAGGATGCTGTGGTCGGCATGGACCAGTTGGGCCGAAGGGCCTGTTTCCTTGCTGTATTACTCAATGACTCTAAGATATACTGGGCCACAAGGAGGTGTATATTTCTATGCTGCTGGATGGTGCACAGCACCTCATGGATGCCCAGTTCTGAACTGCCAGACCTGTTCCAGGTCATTCCCATTTATAGGCATCGAGCCAAACAGCACCGTTTCCAACACAGTCTGGGAGAAAATATTTTTTTCCCAAATCTCATCTAAATCTCCTATACCTAAAACCTACACCCTCTGTTTATAGACACCTCTGCTAAGGAGAAAAATTTCTCACTATCTACCCTATCTATGCCCCTCATAATTTTCTTTACCTCAGTCAGGTCCCCTCTTAACTTTCCCCAGATGATGTAGACTGCACACTGTACTCTAGCTATGGCATTATTTGATATGATTGTACCATAACTTCCATTGTATTATATCATGAATATCATGTACACCTTCCTAACCTGTGCTACTGCCTTCAGGGATCCTTGAACATGTACACCAATGTCTCTCTCTGTTCCTCAGTACTTACAAGTACCTGGCCATTCATTGTGTTCTCGAGCCTTATTAGTCCATCCAAAATGCATCACCACACATTTGTCAAGATTAAATTCTGTCTGCCATTTCTCTGCCCATCTTACTAACTCATCAATATTGTTCTGTCATCAGAGACTACCCTCCTTACAATCAACCATTGTGGTGCCAGACAACAAGGTGTTCCTCAGTGCAAAGACAGGACCTTATCCCCACAAGGTTACTTCTGCCAGTGTTATAATCGACAGATCCCTCTGCCTCAGGTGGACTGATTTGGATGGGCTCAGGTAGATTTATCCCTCATGCTGGTTCACTCATCATCGGCTGTAGACCCAGGTAAGTCCTTTGGACTCAGCCAGCACAGACTGCGGTGATGCTAACGTGCTACTTATGGTGATGGGCAATGAAGTCTCTCATCCATAGTAAATGCTTGCTCCTTACAGTGCTTCTTCCAAGTGCTGTCCAACATCATCTGAGAGAGCATGGTAGGTCACTGACTGGTCTGCAGTTACTGCATTCATCTCTGCACCTTCTTTTGAACACGGATGTAAGAGTATGAATTTTTCAGTTTTCAGGCACCATCCCTGACTCTTTCAGCAGTTGAAAAACTATGACCAAAGCCTCTTCAATTTCCTCCCTCATTTCCCTCAACAGCTTAGAATCTCAAATACCTCTTCGTTTTCTGAGACTCGAGTGCCATCTTCTACCTTGGTAAAGATTGATGCAAAGTACTCATCAAGTACCTCTCAGCTCTGTGAGGAGATTTCCTTTTTAGTTTCTGATTGACCTCACCATTCCTCTCACAACTCCTTTCCTGTCCGTATTACTACAGAATACTTTTGGATTCTCTTTCATATTTGCTGTTGGTCTTTCCTCGTGCCTTCTCTTTGCATTTCTCTGAAATCAGTCGGCATCTGTCATTTGCTTTTTCTTGTGCTCTGTTTTACTCTCTTTTTGGTCATCCAGGGAGCCCCGGCTTTAACTTTCACACCCTCCTCTCCAATGGAGATATACCAGAACTGTTGCTGAAACATCTCCACCGACTGTCTTCCATGGCTCAATTAAGTTTTTGCCTGCTGAGCTTTGATTCCAAAACGCCAAGGCCAGATCTATTCTCATCCAAGTGAAGTTGGCTCTTCAGCCGAGTAATTTTACCTTGGAGTGGTATATATCCTTTTCCACAGCTTTTCTAAACTTCATGACCACTGATGACCTGCCTCATTTCCCAGAACCAAGTCCAGTAACGCCAGCTTCCTCAATGAGGCAAAAAATATATTGAGAATATTCCCTTGAACACAATTCAGAAACTCGTCCTCCTGTTTGTCCATTATCGAGTTTATAATTGGGTAGTTGATGTCACCCCGTATCACTCCCTATGGCTTTTGCACGTCTGAAAATTCCCTGCTAATTTCCTCCTCAATATTCTTCCCACTAAGAAGAACATAAGAACATAAGAAATAGAAGTAGGAGCAGGCCATTCCAGCCCCTACCTTTGCTCTGCTAATTCAATAAGATTGTGACTGATTTTTCACCTCAGCTCCACTTTCCTGCACTAATCCCATATTCCTTGATCTGCTGTACATGCAAACATCTAAAAATCTGTCAATCTCCAATGGTTGGTGGCCTATTCAACAGTGTCAACACATTTACGTTGTTTCTTAACTCCAAACCGATAGTTTCTATCCTTGATTAGAACATAGAACAGTACAGCATAGGAACAGTACCACAATGTTGTGCCAAACTAATTAAACTAGTAATTGAACGGCTGACTAAACTAATCCCTTCTGCCTACACAATGTCCATATCCCTCCATTCTCTGCACATCCATGTGCCTACCTAAGAGCTTCTCAGACACCTCTATCATATCTGCCTCCACTACCACCCCTGGCAGCGCATTCCAGCATCCACCTGTCTCCATGCACAAAAAACTTGCCCTGCACATCTCCTTTGAACTTACCCCCTCTCAGCTTAAATGTATGTCCTCTAGTATTAGACGTTTCGACTCTGGGAAAAAGATAACGGCTATCTACTCCATCTATCCTCTCATAGTCTTATAAACCTTGATCAGATCTCCCCTCAGCCTCCGCTGCTCCAGAGAAAAATGTCTAACCTCTCCTTATGGCACATGCCCTCTAATCCAGGCAACATCCTGGTAAACCTCTTCTGCACCTTCTCCAAAGCTTCCTTGATTTTTCAAGGACATCCTCTCTCCAGCACTACAATATGCTCCTCAATCAAAACTGGTGAGAATGCATCCACTTATGAGGAATAATGCCAGATTCATCACAAATGCATGGACAAACATTAGTCACCAAATTTGAATAATTTTGACACGTGTAGCAACCAAATAACAGGTGCTCTGGAATGAGATTCTCTGGCAAATACAGCACTTAGAACAGTACTACACAGGAAAAGGCCTTCCGGCCCACGATGTCTGTTTGGATACTGATGCCAATATAAACTGATTCCATCTACATGCACATAGTCTGTATCCCTCCATTCCCTGCCTGTTCACCATATCTGCTTCCAGCACCTCCCATGGTAGCGCATGCAAGCACCTCCCATTCTCGGTGTAAAGAACTTGCCTCATAAATTCTCTTAGACTTCCCCCCTCTGACCTTAACGGTATGCCCTTTAGTATTTGACATTTCCACCTTCATTACATATTAGGCCTTTTCTATGAGGCCTAACCATAGTTTTAGACAGCTGCAACATGACTTCCTGACTACTGTACTCAATGCCCTGACCAATGAACGCAAGTATGCCCTCTGCCTTCTCTACCACCCTATCTACTTGTGTTGCCACTTTCAGGTAGCTATGGACTCATACCTCGAGATCCCTCTGTACATCAATGCTCCAAAGGGCCCTGCCGCTTACTGTATACTTTCCACAGACATTTGACTTCCCAAAGTGCAACACCTCACACCTGTCTGGATGAAGGTCCATTTGCCATCTCTTTGCCCATATTTACAACTGATCCATATCCTGCTGTATCCTTTGACAACCATCCTCACTGTCCATAGCTCCACCAATTTTTATGTCGGCTGCAAATTTACCAATCAGCCCGCTTGCATTTTTGTCCAAATCATTGAAATATATCACAAACAACAGAGGTCCCAGCACTGGTCCCTGCAGAACACGACTGGCCACAGACCTCCATTCAGAATAACATCCCTCCACCACTACCCTCTGTCTATTTGACCAAGCCAATTTTGAATCCAATCTCACAAGTCACCATGGATCTCATGCGCCCTAATCTTTTGGATCAGCCTATCATCAGGGATCCTGTTGAATGCAGTGGCAAAAGATTCCCACAAGAATCTTTCCCATGACAACAAGACTTTTTTCTAATGGTAATAATGATTACTATCATTTATTATTTCACCTCAATCATAAAGTTTCCCACAGATCCCTCAAAAGACATCATAAGGGATAATTTTTCAAAATATAATATCCCAAGATTAGTGGATTAAGCTTGAGTAAGCTTAATTTGTATCCGCAGCCTCAATCTACTATGTCATTGTAAACTCTGGTGTGTGGGAATAGAAGTAAAATGTGAACGTTGGAAAATTTTTTAAAAAATGATAAATAAAACACTGCAAAAATCATCTTGGCCAATAAACTCCTTGATACGAGCAGTTTGCCTCAGGAAACTTGCAGCTGTTCCTGAACCTGCCATGTCCAGAATATCATCTGTGCCTACAAGCACAGTAGTCCATTTATCAATGAGGTTATCTAAGCATGAAGAAAATCAAGTCTGAACGTGATAAATGCACAAAAAATGGGTTTCAGCAGTAAACTTGCTGAGGGAAGGATGGAGCCAACAATATTTGGGATGCAGAAATGAGATGGATCCCAAGATGAGGGTGCAAAGTCACAATATAAAAACACTGGCTACAACTTGTAAGGAAGGGAAGATCAACCAAGTGAGGACATTCTGATCAAGCTCATGTAGGCAGATGATGATGTGATAAACTGTGGTACATTTACTTGCTAGCAATTGAAAAAGTCCTTCAGGTATCCATTGGCATGGGTGGGATGACCTGAATTAAAGTATTAATCTGTTCTGGTAACATGGTATTTAAAACTTAATTTTACTAGACTCAGGAATATATATAAAAAATACAACTATTTGCAATGACATTTGCAAGCGACTTCAGAAAACCAACAATGATTGCAAAAAGGACTCAGTGAAGTAATTTCATCCAGAGGTTCCTGATATTGGTCAAATCCTCTTGTTTTTTGCAGTGTGATATATCAAAGTTTGCTGATGATACAAAAACTGATTGCCAGTGTGGTACGCGAGGAGCATACAGAGAGGCTAGAGAGGGTTACAGACAGATTAAGTGGATGGTTGAGAACATAGCAGGTGGAGTATAAAATGGAAAAATGAGAGGTCACCTACCTTTGACAGAAATGAATAGATCTTCAAATTTAAATCATGAAAGACTAAAAGGTGTTGGTGTGCAGAGGAATCTGTGTGTCCTTGTACATGAATCACTGAAAGTTAACGTGCAGGTACCGCAAGCAATTGGGAAGACAAATGTTTTTTTTGGCCATCGTTGCAAGAGGATTTGAGTACAATAGTAAAGAGGTCTTGCTCCAACTATATGGGAGTCCTGGTGAGACCACATCTAGAATTATTGAATGGTGTCTGCTCTCTCTACCAAAAGAAAGAAAAACTTGTGATAATATGGAGGGAAACACTGGTTCACCAGATGAATTCCTGGAATGGTGATTTAGTCATATGAGAAGAGATCAAGTGGACCGGCTTATCTTATACTCTCATGTATCTAGAAGATTGAGGGATGATCTTATTGAAATGTACATTTTTAGAGAATTTGAAAGGGTGTTGGAAAACTGGGATCTCTAAGTATTAAAATGTATGGTCAGCCATTCAGCACAGAAATGAGAAGAAATTTCTTTACCTATGGTATAGTGAATCTGGAGAATTCCAGACTGCCGAGAGCTCTGGAGGTTCAGTGAACTGAAACCATTTTACCCTTCAACACTTCCCAGGTGCAATAAGACAGAATGAGCCCCTGTTACACTTCAGATCATCAATTCTTCCAAGAAACTTCTTCTCCTTCGCATACAAACATTTAGACTGGCACTCACAAACAAAATAAATGAAGAGTTTGGGTCCGATGAAGGGTCCTTGACTTGAAGTGTTGACTTTGTGTCTCCTTCCACAGATACTGCGTGAACTGCTGAACGTTTCCAGCATTTTTTTTCAGATTTCCAGTTCCTACAAGTTTTTTGTTTTGATTTTCAGTCACTGAATATGTTCTAGACAGAGGTGGATCGATTTTTAGATTTTAAAGGAATGATTGGTTTGAACTGGAAAGTAGAGCTTAGGTAGAAGACCAGCCATGACTTTATTGATTGGTGGGGGAGGAGAAAGGGGCTGAATAGCCCCTCTTTCTTCTATTTCTTATGGTTTCTTTAAATTTCTCTGTGGGCTCAAAACATAGTTAGAGTGTCATCATAGAGGCTATTAAGCAATGTACAATCTTTGTCAGTGTTTAAATGCTTATCAATTGTATTCTTCATTATTTTGATTCTAAAACAAAATTACCAAGAATCACAACTTCAGGCTAAAACACATTCATTGCAATATTGTGATATTAACATGAAAATGTTATTTTATCTTAAATTTTTTTTTACAACTGCAATCAAAAGCAATACCTCATACCAAATGGCATATCACATACCCAAATTCTGAACACTCGTTTTCTGCTACTTGTTCTTGAGGCAAACATTGTAGCTGCTGCATTAAGACAGAGATTCCTTCCTGGATCCCTGTCTCAAACAATGCATTCACCACATCCTTCAGTTAATAAAGAAGAAATGCCTTACTGTAGACACTGAATATTGTGACTGGGCTGAGTAATTTACTGTTCCTTATCTCCTTGGTTAGGTTATTTTACCCTTCATCTTTGCCCAAAGGCTTTGCAGTCAATATACTCCAAGGTGCAATAATACAGAATGAGTCTGTGTTTCATTCCAAATCATCAATTCCTCTAAGAAACTTCTTGTTCACACACAACCACTTAGACAGGCACTCACAGACAAAATAAATGAACAGTTTGGTTCCATTAATCCCCCAAGCAAAATACTTTCCCTTAAAGAAGTCAGAGAGCATGATGTTGTAACGTGATTAAAGACTATTATCCTGCATCACTGCCGACCTGATTTGTCTGATTAGTTTAAATATAAATGACAAGAACCATAGCTTGCTGGACCATCAGTTTAACATGAATCATTGTCAGTTAAGCTTGTCTGGATGCTTCTACAATTTCTTGTAAAGCAAAATAAAGGGCAAAATGCTTTAGATTTTACTAACTAATTTAAATTCCAGATTAAGACAAGCAAATGCACTAAACACATCACTGTTCATTTCTCATGAAGATCAATAGCACAAGCCCCACTGACTGATCTTCACTTATGTAGAGGAATCACGAAGAGTACTGTGATATACCCTTTAGTTAAGAAGTTATTGCCTGCTAAACATTTTGTCAGGTGAACAGCAGTTGTTGTATCCCACGTTCAAAGAATGAGGCTGCATGAGATTTTTAATCTATATTGTTTTGGTTCCATTAGTTATTGGAAGTGTGATCTGCTAACTAGTACATTCCTGTATATATTACCAATACAATACCAGTCGAAAAGTGAGTCCCAGACCGGCTGTCAATTGTGGCGGGGCTTGCATGTTATAAAACGAGGTCGGGCTGCATTGCTGACAACAACGTATCCCTCCCCAACATGCTCAATGCATTCTAAACAGGTTTTGAACACAAGGGCAATGAAATGTCACCACCCGCCCCGACAGCTTCCAACGCACCTATACCCACAGTCTCTGTTGCAGATGTCAGATCAGTCTTCCGGAGACTGAACCCGCAGAAAGCACCTGGCCTGATGGGGTCCCAGCTGTGTCCTTAGATCCTTCGCGGATCAGCTGGCGGGGGTACTTGCAGACATCTTTAACCTCTCCCAACTCCAACCGGAGGTTCCCACTTGATTTAAGAAGACAACTATCATCCTGGCGCCGAAGAAAAACAAGGTAGCGCGCCTTAATGACTATCGCCCAGTGGCTCTGACCTCCACCATTGTGAAGTGTTTCGAGAGGCTGGTCATGGCACACATCAACTCCAGCCTCCCAGACAACCTCAACCCACTGCAATTCACCTACTGCCGAAACGGGTCTACGGCAGTCACCATCTCCCTAGCCTTACATTTATCTCTGGAGAATCTGGATAACAGACACCCATGTCAGAATCCTTTTTATTATCTACTGCTCTGCATTCAATACCATAATTTCAAACAACCTCATCTTCAAACTCCTAGACCTAGAACTCAGCACCTCCCTTTGCAACTGGATCCTTGAATTCCTGACCAACAGACTGCAATCAGTGAGGATAGGCAGCAACACCTCCGGCACAGTTATCCTCAACACTGGTGCCCTGCAAGGCTGTATCCTCAGCCCCTACTTTACCCCCTATACACTCACGACTGCGTGGCCAGATTCTGCTCTAACTCCATCTGCAAGTTCGCAGATGACACCACCGTAGTGGGCCATATCTCAAATAATAACAAGATGGAGTCCAGGAAGGAGATCGAGAGCCGAGTGGCATGGTGTCATGACAACAACCTATCCCTCACTATCAGCAAAACAAAAGAGCTGGTCATTGACTTCAGGAAGCAGGGCGGAGCACATTCCCCTGCATGCATCAATGGTGCTGAGGTAGAGATGGTTGAGAGCTTCAAGTTCCGAGATCTAAACATCACGGATTCCTTGTCCTGGTCCAACCACATAGATGCTATGGCCAAGAAAGCACACCAGCACCTCTACTTCCTCAGAAGGCTAAGGAAATTCGGCATGTCCCTGTTGACCCTCACCAATTCTTATAGATGCACCACAGAGAGCATCCTATCCAGATATATCTCGGAGAACAAGCATAGACTCAATGGAATGAATGGCCTCCTTGTGTGAAAAATGTGCAGTGTCTAGTACTCTAAAAGCGTACATTGAAAGACTGGCCTAAGCATAACCAAGATGCCCTTCATGGATGAATATATTTTGACATTGTCTGGATTCACAATTGAGGAAAGAACACTTCCTTAAGGTACTGGAATGCAGCCACATCCACAGGCTTTTTGCCAGAATGAATCAGCATTTTCTGGAAGTAGAAGATTCAAAGATAAAAGAGTGATGCACACCAGGTCCTTACAAATAAGCATAACTTTTCAATCAGATAGAAGTCTTTAGAATCCAGACAATGTTGCATTAAGATATCTTTTAAGATATTCACGTCTCTGCTTCTTTGTCACATCCACCCTGCAATACACATTTGTCTCTGTGTTTCTGAATCCCATGCCACAATATAAATAGAGTAAATTAGGGAACATCTTCAGTCTTGGCACTCTGGGGAACCACAGTCAGCACAAGAAAGTCTACAATATAATAGACAGACCACAATACCATCAGCTTTTGCTTCAAGCAAAGCTGCACTTCTTCAGCATGTGATCAGTGTGTTATTTAATCTGATAGGATCATGACAGGGGGCAGTACTTTGAATACAGGCTGCTCTTTAGAAGATAAGTATTAAGCAGCCTTTACTCTTAATTTTTGGTTGCTCAAAATCTTACAGTGCAAATTCCTTTAAAATTGATGATTACAGATCTGTGACTTTAAAGGTATAAAACTGATATATCGCTCATCCAAGTCCTCACTGAAACCTTTGAGGCCACATCTTCCAATGAAAGTTTGCTACATTTGAACAGGTTTTCTGTAGCACTAAGAATGCTTTTATTCCCAGATCTGAGAGCATGGAAGATGGCAATCAATTGTTCTGTCAGGCACATGGACAAAGGCTTCTTTATACTAAAATGAAATGTAACTTCAAACTAAAACAAGAAAGATCAAGTGTTTCTGAAACAGGTACTGCACTATAGATAATGCTACATTACAACAGTGAGTATATCACAAAATGACATTTGCTGAAAAGCCATTTTAAGCATCTAGATATTGTGAAAAGCAAGATAAAATTCTGATTTATTTTTTTGAAGCACATTAAGCAGAAACATGCTATTTGAGAAACACATTCAAATGATGATTTCCAGAACACAGTCCTTTAATGCTCCTAGTTTCCAAGAAGTCCAACAGGAGAAAGAAAATTGACTTTTTGCTCTGGATACCCCCATCTATGAAGCTTATGTGTACGTCTACTCATAAAAGGCAAGAAATTGGATTCATGTCCATTTTTAGGTTCTAGTTATCAAAAAATCAATTTTACCCAATGTAGGTTGCCCTGGTGATTATATCTGGTTGCAGTGGTCCCTATCAGACTGATACATATCAAAAATCCTCCTTCAGTGGGCTGCTTCTGTAAAGCAATAATAGCTTCCATCACTCAAATACCGGAAACACTGGGGAAAGACCGTTGCCCATGTCCACCAGAGTGTCAGAGGTGTCCTCAGGAATTGTATTCGCAGAGAAATTATTTCATCTATTTTGATTTCACTGAGGAACAAGGGGGCATCTTTGGCTTCCCTTGCATGTAGGCAGCCAGTAATAATCTGGACCTTTTCCTCAATAGCAACTATTTCCACTCCTTCAACATTTGGGTGGTTGTTTATCACAAGAATTTCTGCATGGTCAACACAATATTTTTGGGAAGCATACATGTCATTTTCAAACCCAGGGAGACCACACTATGGATATTTTCAGCAGCCAGGGGTGCCTAGATGGCTGCATTCTGGGGGACAAGGGCTACACTGCATTTCCCTAGCTCCTCATGCCAATGTGTGAACCTACAGAGCAGCATTGCAATAAGATCCATGTGATTCCATAAATGGGGTTCCATTATCCGCAGCAGTCTGGGCTGCCACACAGTTCACGCCCAGCAGGAGCAGAGCCTTTATCATGGTGTGCTGCATACTGAGAAAACAAGCCAAGTAAAGGCAGCAACTGGTGCTTGAAGAACAGCAGAAAGGAGACCTGTGGCCTGAGGCACAGCTTGAAGAAGATCAGGAGAATGAGGACGACAACTGGGGTAAGTACAAGCCAAATGGCAGCAATCGTATCTCCAAGTATCGCAGAGGAGGGAGGCATTATTACACTGACAATAAGGGACTCCTTCATAAGCTTTAGATAAGCAGCCTGTTAAGTGAGGATTCTCAATGCAGGTCAAATTATCTTCTCCACATTATATTCCTTAACAACATCTAAATCACCAGTAAGTAGCCAGGAGAGGCCAGATGTTGCACACCAATCCCCTGCATCCTCCTTTGAAGGACCACTGCTCATCATGAATGATCCTTTGATCTTCCAATTTAAATGAGCTTCTTAAAAAAAAGTTTGTGACAAGTTGCATTGGATCAACTGCACTCTGCAGTCACGTGCCAAACCTTGTTTGAAATCTTAGACTCAATGTCAATGCTAATTGGTTGGCATTGTGGACACAGCAGCTGAGAGTAATTTGCGTAACAACCCATTGATTAGATTGGCTGTCAATGGGTCGGGGATGCAGAGAGGGGCTAACATTTCAAGCCCATGAATTCCATAGTCATTCAGCAATGAGGAATCCCTGATGAAACTCCACTAAAGGTTCAGTTTCAGAACTGTTGCACCAAATGACCATATCAAGGTACACAATGGAGCATAACTGAAGAACTATCAGTGGTAAAGCACTTAACTTGGCTGCAGAAGCCATTGCTTTTCGCTCTCATCTATTCTTCTTCCTTTCAATTGCCTGTAGAAAAGAGGACTTGCAGAGAAAAGGCAATGTCCAGCTGATGTATAACCAAACCATACCATCTCCCTCGTATTTCTCTGCTTCTTGAAGGTTTCCCTACCTCAGGTTAAAATAAATAGTATTAAAGATCAGAATGAACATGGAATTAGCATCGGAAGTAGTATGTAATAAATGCCAGAAAAACACAGCAGCTATAGCAGGCGCAACAAACAATCTGCTGGAGGACTCAGTGGGTCAAGCAGCATCTGTGGGAGGAAAGGAATTGTCAACATTTCAGGTCGAAATCCTGCATCAGGACTGCTATAGCAGGAGCAGGCACGGTAGTGTAGCAGTTAGCGTAACACTTTACAGCGCCAGCGACCCAGGTTCAATTCCGGCCCCTGTCTGTAAGGAGTTTGTACGTTCTCCCCGTGTCTGCGTGGGTTTCCTCTGGGTGCTCCAGTTTCCTCCTACATTCCAAAGACGCACGGGTTAGGAAGTTGTGGGCATGCTATGTTGGCGCCGGAAGTGTGGCGACACTTGTGGGCTGCCCGCAGAACACTCTACGCAAAAAGATGCATTTCACTGTGTGTTTTGATGTATATGTGACTAATAAAGATGTCTCTTAATCATTTCTCAATCATATAGTCACTGCAGTGAGGCTATACTGTTTTAAGAGGGAAAACTTCACTCAGCCTTCCAAGGCAATTAAAAGTTTCCAAGATATATTTTTTTAAAGTAGAAAATATATGAATTTACCAAGTTGAGCAGAAACTGTGCTGCAAGGATAGGTCATCAATTTCAGGCATTAACTTTGCTTTGCTCTCCCTATAGATGCTGCCTGATCTGCTCCTACCAGCATTTTCAGGTTTCCTTTCTGCATGAAACAACATGTACATTGTGGATTATTCTGCGCAGTCGAGATTAAACCCAAGTGCACACTATTTTGCAATAAAACCAGAATAATGATAAAGTGGAAGTAGTTTTATTTTTTTAAAAAATCAGTAATATTACTATTTTCAATGGTCTGTCAATATAAGAAGATGCTGACTATAAATCAAGGTATTTAACAGAGAAAACAAGCTGGGGGCTTGGTGCGCAGGCTACAGGAGGTGGAGCAGTTTGATCTGGCAGTAATAATGGACGCTGTACCATTTGTCCTTTTAGCTTTGCCACAAAAAGGCTTTGATATTTATAGAAGGAATGGAAAATACAGGAAATTAGAATGCCAAGTGCCTGTTAAGATGAGTTGTAGGATTTAAAGCTGTGGCAATTGTAGTCGGCAAGAATGATCCCTATTAAATGTGCATTTACTTTGAGGAAGGATATGTTCCAAAACGAATGTTATCAGTTTATCATTCTTTGCATTTCACGGGCCGTTATTATTCCAAATATATGACTGTTTTTATGAACTAAGATCACATAAAATCTATTTAAATGAAGTACTGATGGTTTAATTTTTTGATTCATATTTTTTGCGATGTTTTGTGTTGCCAGGCTTGAGTGAAGTAAACAATGTGATCTGAAGGTATCACTGATTATTAAAAGAAAACAGGATGAACTGAGATGGACTGAGTGAAAGTCACTCTGTGGAGGTACTTTGTTCAAACCTAGATAGCAGTCCAGTTACAGGTGGCATCATATATAGACAACATTGTATAGTTCTGCAATCTAAGTTAGTGGTTAGTTGTCACTATTTTAGTTGTTCCCAGCATGTACTTGAAGAGAAACGTTGGGCTTTATTTAACAGACTTATAGCAGCCATTACATCTTACTGATAAATTTTACTTTTATTGTTACTATCAAAGAGAGCTTAAATTAAATATATTCAGAGCATAACCAAAACTATAATACATACAAAAACGCAGTTAGTTTAAAAAAATAAGGTTTGCAATCTGCTTTTTTATTCTTGAGCAAATTTTCTATGGCTCAGCACATTTTTAATGCTATAATTGATAAAAAAAAAATCCAATTTTCCCTCCCCTTGGAAACATTAACTCCCTCATGAGGTATAACTTTAGGAGGATCATTCACCATCCAGCATCTTGCCCAAATGCCCTTTATTCAGGTGTGAAGTGATGCTGACAGGCAACATACCCAACTTCCAAACTTATCCCAAATTACCCTTCCATTGAGGATCACCAGATAATGACCCGGAGTATAACCTCTGAATGTTATTCTTCGTGTACTCAAGCCAATTGAAATGCTTTACCTTTATCTTGTGCCAACTAGGATCAACCAATTCCAGACACCCTGTCAGGTTTGGTTATTTTCTGATTATTTCAGCTCAGCAACATAATGTCTGTCTCTTAAGAGTTGATAGGCTTTTAACTTATGCTACCCAAGGAACTAAAGCCCGTTTTGGGTCCCATTGAGAAAATGGATAGTGACCAAATGCAGCAGGATTCACACATACTGCAGTCAGTTTCTTCAGGCACACGGGCCAAGTGAGTGACCCTCAAAGGGGCTGTAGAAGACTACCAGGAAAAAGGTCAACAGAAATGTTATACAGCCTCCACATTAAACAACTGCCTGCACTAGCACTTCTATTGCCCCCTGCACTTAGTGGCTGCTTTCATTTAGCATCCAAGCTGGTTATTTTTATTCCTCCATTACCCTGCTGGTGAGCGGCAGGTGGTGCTACAATGAGAGTCTGCAGCCAGCCGACCATAAGCAAATGAGATCGATTGGTTAGTTTCACACGGACTCACTCCCAGCTTCTTTAGATAGAAGCAGGGACAGAGTCCATACTTGGGTGCTCTCCTATTTCTTGGTGATTGCCTTTGTTAGGCAGAACATAGAACACTACAGCACAGTACAGGCCCTTCGGCCCACAATGTTGTGCCGACATTTTATTCTGCTCTAGGATCTATCTAACCCTTCCCCCCCACATAGCCCCTTATTTTTCTATCATCCATGTACACAAATGTACAAATGTAATACAACAACCATTTAATAAATGAATACTTTATAACAACAAAGATATAAAAATGCTACTTAAAGCTGTACCTATCCACAATTTTGTAATATTAACTTCAGAAGTGCTCATTAAAATAATGAATTCCTGAAAAGTACAGAAGATACTCATGCAGTTAAGAAGCAACATAATGCCAGCTAATGAGAACAGATTGCAATTCTTTTTTTTTATGGATCACTTGATATTTTGGCCTGATTTGAAAAGCCAACTTATCAGCAGCTAATTGAAAAGGAAGGAGTGGAATTTTTGGAATCCATTTGGGCAAAAAAATATGTATTTTCACCGTCTCTTATAGCAACACAACTGTGTGCCTCATTAATACGTAAATGCTGCTAAAAGAGCATGAATGCTGCATCAGCACGCCATCTGCATCACTTGCACTAACATGAGAGAGTTTGAAAGCTCTACCCGGCTTGATGGATTGTGAAAATATATTTAGATGTTAACATAAAGGCATTGTGACCTAGAAGCAAATTCTGGAAAATTTAGATTATTTTTATATTATATTTTAAAAAATCTTTCAAGTGAATTAACACCTTCTATTTCACTTCGACAAGTAATGTAGGGAAAAAGCATACACGAGTGGTGTCCGATGCACATGATTATTTAGTACAATTCTAACATGTGGAAAATTAAGTCGAGTGGAGTGAAAAAAAACTAATTTTTTCAAACTTTGCAAACTTGTGACCATCTCTGCATCAGTTTTGAAAACTCTTGCCCTTTGCACAGGCAAAGAGGTCATTGCTGCTTCTGAACAATGGGAACTTTATGTTTGGTGGAGGAAATTGAATGGTGTGGATGGCAGAAATCCTAAGTAGGTCATGGAAGGTGATGCTTGACGTGGTGCACAACAACCTGAAATGTCGAAGACTCTGTGGTTAAGAAGGCATATGGTGTATTGTCCTTCATCAATCGGGGAATTGAATTTAGGAGCCGAGAGGTATTGTTGCAGCTATATAGGTCCCTGGTCAGACCCCACTTGGAGTACTTGCTCAGTTCTGGTTGCCTCACTACAGGAAGGATGTGGAAACCATAGAAAGGGTGCAGAGGAGATTTACTGGGATGCTGCCTGGAATGCGGAGCATGCCTTATGAAAGTGGGTTGAGGGAACTCGGCCTTTTCTCCTTGGAGCGACGGAGGATGAGGGGGGACCTGATAGAGGTATATAAGATGATGAGAGGTATTGATCGGGTAGATAGTCAGAGGCTTTTCCCCAGGGCTGAAATGGTGGCCACAAGAGAACATAGGTTTAAGGTGCTGGGGAGTAGGTATAGAGGAGATGTCAGGGGTAAGTTTTTTACTCAGAGAGTGGTGAGTGCGTGGAATGGGCTGCCGGCAACGGTGGTGGAGGCTGATACGATAGGGTCTTTTAAGTCACTGTTGGATAGGTACATGGAGCTGAGAAAAATAGAGGGCTATGGGTAAGCCTAGTAACTTCTAGGGTAGGGACATTTTCGGCACGGCTTTGTGGGCCGAGGGGCCTGAATTGTGTTGTGGTTTTTCTATGAAGGAAAAAACACAATACATCAGAAATGCAAAATTACTCAAAACTATGCAGAAAAAGCAAATGCATATCTTTCAAAAATTCTTGTCTATATTAATTCTGAAGCATTTAGTATATCAAAATAGTATGTGATATAAGCCTGCATTTAGTAGTATGTTTATACTTTAGTAGTATGTTTATACCCATTTTCTACTCAGGAAATGAATATGCTCCTAACATTCCACAGTACTGTTTTAGATTTGATCCATCAACAAGATTTGAACATGTGTACAACAAGCTATACAGCTTTAAACATATCTGAAAGACTGAACATCGGGCATTGCTTTAGATGTCATATTTAGGCCTTTCATCCACTCACTTAGTCAAAGCTGCCTTGTCACCAGAGAAATTCCTAAGACTGTGCTGGATTTTCTACCAAGGACTAAATACGAATAAAACTAAAAGTTTACAAAACATTGCTCATTCAGCAGATATTAATTTGCCGACAGCAGCATATTCTGGGTGGTTTCACCATCTCTGGGAAACTTAAACCTGCCATATTATAATAGGATTTTCTGAAGTCCTGTCGATGTTATCAAATTACCTTCCATACAAAGGTACATAAGACATAGAAGGAAGCCATTTCACCCCATTGAGTCTGTGCCAGCTCACACTGCAATCCCTTTTCCCCAATAATATTCTCTGTAACTATTCTCCTCGTAAATATTCCTATCAATTCCACCCAAGTTCTCCCTGTCACCCACGCACGAGGCGAAATTTACAGTGGCCAATGATCCTCCCAACCCTTGTCTTTGGGATAAGGGAGGAAACCAGAGCACTCAGTGGAAACCCGTGAGGTCACAGTAACAACATGCAAGCTCCACACAGAGAGCATTGGATCGAACCCAGGCCACTGGCATGTGAGGCATCAGCTCTGCTAACTGTGCCATTGTGTCACCAATTCCTTATTTATTCAATCTTCCTGCTTTGTTCATATCAGTAAAATACTTCAGGTGAGTGGTATTGTTTCAGTGGAAATACAGCTGACATTGATTCCATTTAGGATAAGAAAAAAAATAAATATAACTATAACCAGCAGGAAATCAATGTTTTTATAAAGAAAGTATCTTGAGGCAGAGAACTTCACCTTTGTTTATCAGTGTGAGAGACCATCAGCCATCTACTGTACTCGCATCCATAGATTCAGCTCCCTCTGAATTAAATGGAACTGGATATGCAAGAAGCCAATATCCCTTAGTGCATTCAGTTCTGGTAATGAAAGCTGAATTTCTCCCCCATGATCTGTTGCCAATAGACGAAATTGTGTGTTTTTCTCATTGCGGCAAGACAAGAAGGAACTTGTTCCTCACTATCATGGACATTGCTTTGAGTCTTATGAGAGACTATTCCGGTGTCCTAACCAATTCATGCATCACAGGTTTTAAGTTCCAGGAGGATCATCATGGGGAATCTGGATTGTCATCCATGCCTCTGTTGCTAACACTCTTGCTTTTGAATCAGAAGATTATGGGTTCAAGTCTCACTTTAGAGATCCAAACACAAAATCTCTTTAAGCATGAAAAAGAATATGGCGAGTCTCAGACCAATAAAACAAACAAACCCTTCTCGTTATCCCACAAAACGTCTAAACCAATAAGTTGGGAGCAGCTTTGCACAATCAACACCTTCATTTTTAAAATGAGAATAAAACTGACAAAAGGCAACTGCAAATATAATAATTACACTTGCTGGGATTTTTACTGTTACTTCACACAATATTTGTTTTGGATTAACTTGAATGCAGCGTGTTTGAGAACATATGATTCCCTTTAGTTGGAACCAGCTTAGAGTGCAGCTAAAAGTCATTCCCTAAAGCAAAGGGAAAGGAAGAAAGCTTAGTCATGGTTTTGGCCTTTTCTGCCTCACTGGTAGTGGTGTCTGCTTTAATCTACTACAGGATAGTGGTCCTAAATGTCTTAGGTTTTCTGGATTAGCCACAGCAGAAATCTGGCCAAATCTACCAGACAAACAACAAAGACTTGCATGTAATGGGTTCTGTCTGGAAATTTTGGTCAGCTTCGTTAGGAACAGAACCCCCTTCAAAACTAATGACACTGGGGACAACACAGGACTGAAGGCTAGTCCATTAAAGGAGATTTGGCAAACCTTCATTGTAGACTGCTGTAACCAGGTACCATGGGCGAAGGAGCAAGCAGAGTGAAAAGCCCAGACATTCAAAAATTGTCATGGAAACGGCAGTAACAATGGATGTCGAGGCCTGTTTTTCCACTGCACGAGGCCAGAGGTATCAGACTTTCCTGTGAAGCACTGGCATCTACTAGGCCATGAAAACAGTACCTTCCCATTGACCCTGCAATCTCCGTAAGATCAGCATTGGAGGGCTCCAATTCTTGTGTAACTTACAGGATTATCACCAAAAGATTTTCAGGACCACTTTTCAAACATTAGAGCCAAGCGAGCTGTATTTCTGTATTTCTTCAATAAAACCAAGCCACGTAAGGGATTTAGGATTCATTACTTATAAAGGCCAGGCAAAACATTTCTAAAAGCCACTTTCTAAAAGAGAAAATTTTTATTCATTATTTATGGATCAAGACATAGCAGTCAGCATTGTTGTGAGTCAAGATGAGATGTATGCAATGCAAGGACCTCTTAAAAAGTAAATTACACAAAAGAAATAATGAGCCTTTACTAAATAATTATGTTAACATTAGATTTTGACAGCAACCAAATGGCTAAAAGCTTTTGCAGATCTCCCAATGCTCTGAGGAAATGAGATTAGTTTAGAGAGAAAGGGCTAGTATTGCTCATATTTTGACCTAAATATGGCTTAATTAGATTGATAGCACTCTACTCCGACTCTACTATCAGTTTAAAGCTCTCTGTTTTCCTAGTTTATCTCCCAATAAAAATTGTGCTTCATTCCAATGCGAAAACCGATTATGAGATGTGATTCGACCAAGCAGCAGTCCAATGCACTACATTAAAAAACACTCTAACTCTCTTCACTTTATCTAAAACTAAAGCAAATGCAATTGTGCTGCTAGCCATCTGAGTCAGGATGGAACCTGCCAGTGTCAATAAAAGCCACCCCCTGCAGCTGGAGTGTAGCAACCAGCAGAGGCAAATATATGCTGCTTTTTGCTGGTACTCAGTAGGCCACATGCCACACTAAAATTGTACTACTTTGCATTATGTATGTCTGCAATGGTATTTTTAAATGTATTACGTACATGAAAAGTTTCAGACAAACTCACTACCTTAAAATATTATGATCCATTAAGTTCGAATTAAGATCTTGCTGAGCACTGATGAACCAATCTAAACATTATTATTAACTGGTTTGAGCGTCCACTCACATTAGTGCACTTCAAACTTTCTTGTTTTGTTTTGACATATGTATGTCTTGGTAGATCTTTTTCTGTTGTTGATATCATGAAATTCACTCCTTAATGAACACAAGGAAATATGGATGAAGAAAATGTCACCCAATGCCATCAAACCATAAATAAGTTTTCTGCTGTGGGCTCCAAACAACCCAATCTCTCCCCCAATATCATTTCCACTTTCTTCTATGAAATATCTTTCTGACTCCCTGAAGCAATCTTCAAAAACTGCAGGATATTTATTTAGCTCTGTCAATTGAATTATTCAGTGCTTATCAGCCACAATCCAGAGGTGGTACTTTCACATTCCTCGGACTACTGGAACCATTATGTTCTATAGAATACCTATGTCTTTTCATCTCCTCCTTAATTAATCCAGTTATACTTTCTGCTGAAACACACTGAGTAACATTCACTAACTATGTAAATTTACTAGCAAATACTTCACCTTTTGCCCCAAAATAATTCCAGTATTTGACATGTTAAAACTCCTTACTAGCACTTCAACATGTACTTCCAATCATGAAACATTAACAGGCAAAATGTTAATCAAATAGATCAGTGAATGTTTCTTAACCAATGAGCCTGCTTCTACCAACTCATACGCTATGCAATTTGATTATACTTCAGTGATACTGAAATATTGAGTGTGGAACCTGTTATTGAAAAGCCATTATATGAGCTGGCTTATTAATGAAGTCTGCAGTTTGGTTTGGGATTTCATTAAGGTATGTTGTACATTTACTCCTGTCCTGTCATCACTTGCAGGCAGGAAAGAGAAGTGCAGCAAGACCACCCCTCCCCTGCCCTTTCCTTTACATCAACCACCCAAGATCAGTGTATCAACTGGATTGAGAAGGATATTCAATATATCAGTAGTGGTTCATAACTGGCTTTCTAAGGTCCAACTCTTTTGCATTGGTTTTTTGCTTTCTGTAAGCTTGGCCCAAGTGGAACAAGTTGCCTATACAGGCCATCCTAGGTAATGAATGGGTTCCATTTCTATAGACGCCCATAAGTCAATTTTGTCCATGTCAGAAAATACACAAAGAAACACTCAAAATGGTAACCCTACCTTCCACGGTACTGTTATAAATGGCATCCAAAGCACACAAGACTGATAAGAAAGGACAATTACTAGAAGTGGAGAGAGAGAGAGAGAGTGGGAGTGAGACAGAGAGAGAGAGAGAGAGAACTAGTTCTCCCATTCGTAGGAGCAAACGTATGTATGTACGTTCCACTTTGGAATTTAATAATATCATGGGAGCTCATTTGTATGTAGGGGTTGTCCATTAGTCAGGTGTTTATAACTCAGGGTTGGCATGTAGACGTGAGAACAATCCTAGGGGATATTAATTCAGCTAAAGCAAACAATACAAGTAACAAATAGAAAGGATATATAAGTACATTCTTATTTAACATGCCTGTATCTGTTTGGATGCTATCATGGTCTTGCACAGAATCTGGTATTACCATCTAAAAGAGTCTAATTAACTTTCCATCATTCCTACCGTTCAATCTGTGTTAAATATTACATAGGATTATCATCAGTAAATCTATATTCAGATTGTACCAAAAAAAAATTACCTGATATGGTAACGTGTTGACCATTATAACAGGAATAGCCTGTTTTAAAGCTGCAACACTGCAAAAACCAGTGTATAAAATAAAAACAGAAGATGCTGGAAAAGCTCAGCAGGTCAGACAACACTTGTAGAAAGGGAAGCAGTTTTCAGGTCTGCGACCTGTCGTTAGAATTAGATGGCAGCACAAAACAAACTCACTGAGTGAAAAATGCATATCCAACACCTTCAGATGAGACCTAAAAAATCATATTTATTAATTCGGCCTTTATTTCAAGGCAACATTTGACTGATTGAAGCATCAAGGAGCTGCTGTAAAACTGAAGTCGATCAGAAGCACTGTAAATGAACGCCACTAAGTGGGGACAGACCCACTACAAAGGAAGATGATACGGTTGTTTTAGGCTAGTAATTTCAGCCCCGGGATAGTGCAGAAGTAACTTTCCAAGGCAGCTTCCAGAGCCCAAAAATATTCAGTTATTTCATCACAGCACTTCCTCTACCCTAAGATTTCAAGCAAGGATATTCACAGCTGATAGTATGTCGTTCAGCTCTGTTTGGAACTCAAGATAATTAAACTGTCCATGCTCACATGCATCAAGACATGGACAACTTCTCGGCTGACACATGTCAGTGATACCGTAGGGCTCTCTGTTACTGGAGATCATTTCTGTTATTTTGTTCATTGGTTGAACGTTTATAATAATTATTGTGCTTTAAAGACTGTCTATTGATTATTAAAAAAAACACAATTGAACCTGTAGCTGTTAGAAATCTGAAGGAAAGCTTCAAAAAACTATTGAGTTAATTTTTCCTCATCTCCCAGTGATGCTTGCAGTGCACATATGCCAAGCAGAGACCAACTTCAATAACAGAGAGTCTGAGCATGTCACTTTGATATATAACAGATTCAGTATCAAACAAACCCTCTGAACATCAACTATGTGGTCACCACTGGCCAGGCCAAACACACCAATACTGTGGCTGCAAGAGCAGGTCAGAAGTTGGGTTTCTGGTAGTGCATGAATTAAATCTTGGTTTCCCAAAGCCCTTCCACTTTTCACAAAACACAAATCAGGAACATAGATGAATGTTCTCCACTGGATTGGGTGAGGTACTGCTCCCAAAACACCATAGATGCCCAACACAATTCATTAAAAAAGAGCCCGATAGATTGGCATTTCATTAAACATTAACATCCTCCATTTTCCATCTGTATCGTCAGCTTAAACCTTCATTCCCATCACCAGCAATTTAATCATTTTTCAACTTTCCACCACAGCACACTGTGGCCACAGCATGCACAGGTTACAAAAAGCACTGTAATACTCTTTGGAAGCATCCTCTCAGCCCATGATCTCTACCTAGAAGGACAAGGGCAGAAGTCTCAAGAGAACATCACCACCAACATCGAATCATACATTAATCACTTCCTTCATTATCACCGGTTCAAAGTCCTGACACTGCCTATCGAATAATATCGGAAGTGTACTTTCACCACACAGACTGTATTGGTTGAAGGTGGCAGCTCAACACCACTTTCTTGAAACAAGCTGGTCAACACAGAGCATTAAATGTTCGCCTTGCCAGTGACAACCTCATCTCACCTCAAACTTTTTAAATGACAACCCCATGTTAGGTGAGGTTTAAAGGTCGGCATAACATTGTTCTATGTTCTACGTTCTATGTAAGTAAGAAAAAATAAGAACGATGTGGATTCTCTGTACTTCAACATATCATGAAATATGAATAGGTGTGCAGAAGGGCAGTGTGCAATTAATGTGTGCTGTGGTAAGGAGACTGTGAAGAGCAAACCATATGCACATATGCTAAGAATTGTTAAGCCTCAAGCTAGTGGAATGAAATCCAGCTGGAAAAAATAAACCACATGCAAGACTAAAATTCAGAGGGTGGAGTCAAGTACAAGAAGCTCTTTTAGTAAAACGAAAAGACAATTTTGGAAAAGCCACAATCTTTGCCCTTTCCCATTTGTCGTTGGAAGGGGGGGGGGGGGGTGTGGTTGGGCTTTCTGCTGAAACTGCTGCTGTTCCTACATTTTGATGTTGAGGAACTCTCTTCTCTATGCTGGCATTCATCTTTTCGTTCTGCGTTTGAGTGAGACAAGATGCAAACAGAGTGTTGGTAAAATTCTGATTGGTGCACAAGTGTTGCTGAATGGTTTAATTGGTGACTCCACCCATCATGGAATCATAGAAATGTACAGCACAGAAATGGGACCTCTTCATCCATGCCAATGCACATTAATCCCCTTTGCCCACATCCCTCTACTCCTTTTGTATCCAAGTACCTGTCCAAAGGCCTTTTAAACATTGTCATTGTACCTGCCTCCACTACCTCCTCTAGCAGGTCCTGACAAATATTCACCACCCTCTGTGTGGAAAAACCTACCCTTCAGATCTCCTTTAAATTTCTCACCCTAACCCTGTGCCCTCTAGCGCTAGCCTCCCCTGCCCTGGTGTAAAGACTCTGACAATCTTTCCCACGACTAATAATTGGGCGGAAATGATTGAATTGATGTTTCTGAAGATAGATATAACTTGTTTCTTATCTGGCAGCACAGATCTTTCCTATATATTACTATAATGGAACAACCTGGCCAAGGAGTTAGCTATGGAAAAACAGCTCCTCTCCGACAGATGGCTATTTCCAGCAATCTCTTTTATTTCAGATTGCCAGAAGCTGCAATATTTTGATCTCACGGTTCTACCCTTGTTTCTTTGCTCTCTCTTCTATTCTCATTCTTCTCCTTTGACTTATTTTCTCCTCCAGACAGATTAGCTGCAAGTACCTAAGCTTCATCACTTGCTATCAGATGGTACCACCCCCTTTTATATCATTTAGTCCCTCAACGTCAATCTTATATCGGACATTCCTTTTGGTCACTCTACCCCTTCATTTGCTACTTAGAACATCTTCGATTTCTAATGTTTCTGATTTCTGAGTTCTGCACATTTTTTCAAGAATTCTGACATCAACACCACTACCAATGACGTCTCGTGTATTCCAGGGTCTGCATTCTGAACCATACAACTTTAACAGTTGCCAAGTGAAGTCTAATTGAGTGAAATGAATTGGCTGGATATTTAATTTTCAACAGGATCGTGACCCCATAAGATGACAAATTTGGATCATCTATTCAGCATCGTTAAAGATGCTTGGAAGCACTTTGACCTTATCCCTTGCATAAGCTGAGCTCCAAAATAGTGAGAAATAGTAACATAAGAATGGACCGACAACAGGAACTTGAAGTAATTCATATAATAAATCCTTTAAAATTAATTTTGGTGGATAATTCATATGATTGGGTTGAAGCCTTTAACATTCTGTGAGGCTAAGAAATACATACATTCCTGACTCTTGTGTTTTGGGATATTAATTTTGCAAATAATACCAGTTGAACAATCCTCCAACTTCGCAATTGCCAAAGATTTATAGGCTGATTCTGGTCTCTTGCTGTCAGATTTTCCAACAGGAATGTGGTGAGAAGGATTCCAACATCACAACCCAACTTTCTCAAGTAAAGTCCTTCTTGATTTTGAGCAAGTCTCAATCAGCATGAGTTAATTCTCAACAGCCTCATGAAGCTGTGAAAATCAGGCTCCTATTATGTAGGAAAGATCAATCCAGGAATTACCGGATGCTCTGGCAAAGTTTTACAGAATAGATCACCTGAGGAATTCTTGGCAGCAGATTGAGGGCCTTGCTAAACGTCCTTCCAAATGTTAGCTGTATTTTTCCCCACCCGATCGGCCAGATCCTACACTTTACATGATTTCTGCCAGTTCAGCAAGTGGCCAGATGTCCATCTTTCCCCCGCGGTAAGCTGCCCATCATTGTGTTGGAAGCTTCCCATTTTCATGCAAACGAGGAATGACCATCTCAGTCCTTGTGAACACTGCATTTACTATCTGCCAATTAACGTTCAACTTCAAAAGTGCCCCTGCCCCTCACAATGTTTCTGGCTGACAGCATCTGCTGAAAGCTTCAGGAGGTTGCCAACTTCAGGCTGAGTACATGAAGTGTAAGCTATGCAACAACCCCTTGGATGTACATGTTAAACAAAAGGTCGCTAAACTTGCTTAAATAAATGACAGTTCTCAAGATATATCAATATCTTTCTTTTATAGTACACTGTCACTTGAAAGAAGTCTGAGCAGCATGTTGTCAAACACCTCCTTTGTGTTTAAATAAACTGGTGGGATAGAAATAGATTTGCTCTAGTACATTAAACAACATATGCTCACTAGATTCCACACCATGATAAATACTGAATTGGTTTCCAGGAGCTCAAATCTATAAATACCACAAGTCACATTTGAGATTTGTTCTTTCCTGCACAAACTGAGGGGGAAAGAATCAGTTTTTGTGTTTCTCTGTTTTATCACTTTTGTGGCATGTTGCTATTATAGAATGATAGGAACATAAAGCTGAATTGATTTGGACCTTGGATTGATGTTTTGATTACTAAGGTGCCTGAGTAGGTCAAAAGCCTCCTCAAACCACCTGAGATTCTGAAGTTGTGGAACTCAGATTTCTCTCACTCTCACTCAATCAATGGGGCATTTAGATGCATCCCCCACAACCACTTCACTTCCACATTTTAACCTATTCCCCAAGATCCTGAAAAATCTAATGAACATATAGCTACAGAGCGCCAAGGACAGAGTCATTACAAATTTCATTGCTGGAATCTAGAACAGTATTGTTCAAAAAATTAGAGCATTATTTCCCTTTGCAGACTGTCTCAGCAGATGAACCCAACAGTGATGGAGGCTGAAAAGGAGAATTTAACCTGCTCAGCCCAATGAAAACCAGACAAGTTAAAATGAGATTGACGGTACTTCCACTGTGCGGCAAACACAGGCGCTCGAGTCCGATGAGCACCTCATCTTGTGAGATAACGTGATGTGGCCACCAGACTGATGATCGACAAACACGGCACTCAATGGAAAAACTTGAGAAGGAAAAGTAAGAGTCAAGGGGGAGGTTAAAAAAAAGGTGGCAGCAGCTGCCCTGACTGCAGGCTCCAGTGAGGCCATTAAGGAATCACATATCAGGTGCAAATGTGGAGCTGGGGTTGGTGAATGGTTCTGTGTTCCCTAGAGATGTGTACATGCACGGAAGAACACATTTTTTGCACAGGAGCACATCTCCTCAGCGGACATTGTCAGGAAAACAGGGGTATAGTAAGCTAAGATATTTTTCTGTCTTTTTCAGCTTAATCTGAAACTTGAACTTTTGAGTAACTTTGAAGTATTGAGCAACTTTGAACCTTCATAAAGCTCTGGTAAGGCCAAAAGTGGAGCAATGGATACAGTTCTAGCCATCACACTTTAGGAAGGATGTGAAGGTCCTTAAAAGGTTGCAGAGAAAGGTCACCAGAATAGCTCCAGGAATGAGTGACTTCAGCTGGGGTTGTGCTCCTTGGAGTGAAGGAGGTCAAGGTGTTTAGATAGTTATGATAGACTAAAAAAATGCTGTGATTTTGGTCAAGAGATTATTGGGGGGGGGGGTGGGGGAATGGATGGGGGCGAGTTGAGAAGGAACTTTTCAGAAATGCTACAAGTGGTAATGACCTGGAATTTGCTGCCAAAATATGGCAGAAACAGAGACCATCAATCATTTTGAAAGGAAATTGGGCAAGGCCTTGAGGGAATTAACCTTGTTGGGCTACGGGAAAGAATGAGGGAAATGGACTGAATGGATTGTTTTATAAGGAGTCAACATGGACACAAAAGGTCAAATAGTTTTATCTGTACCATTTATGCCTTACTGACACTAACTTTGAGACCTTGACCACATTGGGTTCTGAGATTGGGTTTGATGCCTACAATAACCCAGTCATATTTGACTGAAGATTAAATGTGATTTGGTTAATCATCAAGTAGCTCCATCATTCATACAAAGCAAGGAACTTGCATGAAGGTGCATTCCATGTGTATCACAGCATAACCTGGCTCTCCTAATTTTCTCCATGAGGAAATCAAGTTGTACAGAGTGCACTTGCACCAAGGAAGCTATTGCAAACAAAATCTCATCAGGCTACCATTTTCAATCATCTTTCACGCTCTTAGAAAGTGGTGGTAGGCCTTTCATGAACTGCTGCAATTTTTGTGTTGATGTTGAACAATGATGTATTAGGGAGGAAATTTCAGAATGGAGAGTCATTCATAATGAAAGAGTGGCAATGCACATTTATGTCACAATGCTGTGTGACCTGTTGTTATTGGAATTGCTCTTTTTTGTTTTTTTTTTTGCTTTTTTTATTCATGGCGGTAGAGGTCATAGATGTAAATCATTTGGCAAGCTGCTGTACGACATCTTACATAGTACATGTTATAATCACAGTGTACTCAGATAGAAATTCAGCAGCATCAAATAAAAGGCTGTTCTGCCCTGATTTGTGTTGAATTTCTTGAGTGATATTGCAACTGCATTCATTCAAATAGCAAGTCTGACATTACATTCTCGGCATGACTCTCCTAGATTGAAGATAGCCTTTGAAGGGTTAAGAAGAGAGTCCCTTTTTGCAAAAAAATCAGTCCTTGCCTTGATATTGTAAGTGTAGATGTGGTTAGTCTAGCTGAGATTCTGGTCAATTATGACAACCAAGATGTTGATAATGGAATGTAGCACTCTGATGGGTATGCAAAGTCAGCCCATATGAGAACAACTGCCCATTATAGTCCTTGCTAATGATGTCAAAGATGGAGTGTTAAGGTGAACATGATATCTGTTAAGATGAACAGCAAACTTCCTTGAACCTAAACATTACCAAAATTGAAAGTTAACCTCAGTGCTTGCAATGTGAACATCATGACAGATGGCTGGTTCTTTTCCAGGTATTATGTGGCATGGGTATCAACCAACACTTGTCAGTCAAGGCTGGAACGTTCAGCACCTATAATCAGGCAGTGGCAGCTTCATTATTAAATGAATTGTGAATAGAGTACAATTATTAATGGGCAGTGCCACTCCTAGCCTTCTGAGCTGAGAACACCAAACTATTTTGTCTCCAACTATTTCCCAAATCATGGTTAAAGTTCAGAGTAAAAATTCAATTCAAAAATAAATTTCAGTCTTTGTCCAGGGAGAACTTCAGTCACTCCTCCAAGAGGCAAGTATTCTTTTTACTCTCATTCGTAGCTCAACTGGAAATGTCCTCTGGGGCCAATCATAGATCAATTAAAAGATAATAAAACTGTCAAATTTCAATGCCCTACTGGAGCTAAGATAATGCCGTAGTCCTAAATAGCTAGCTCACAGAATTTTTTTTGGTGTTTTTCAGGCATTATTATTCTTTTAGGGGCACAATGGTAATCAATTCCTGGCTAATTACGTTGGACCCAAGTTGAGATTTTTCTACAGAACTGTGTATCAGCCCTAGAAAACTGTTGTCACCAGACTCCGAGCCAAAGATGAAGCAGTTGGGGCCATTTCAAGGTTTACTTAACATTAAGGGATCCCTTTGAGTGTTCTAGTGGAGTTCTGTAAAATTGCCATGCTATCTGCTTTTGTGGAAAAAAATGTTATCCCTTTCAAGAGAAGCAAACTTCCTGCTGGCTAACTAGGCTGGAGCATTGAGAATGGCCTCAGAAAATATCATGCTGCAAAAAGGCATCCCCCCCCCCACCCAGATGATTGCAACACCTACAGTATAGGAAAAAAAAGTAGGATAACGAAGTGGAAAGGATTTGAAACAAATGTTCTTTTTGAAATAACCACCTCATGACAGGCGCTGAAAATCTATATTAGTCTTAAAATGAAAGTGTGTGAGAAAATGTGTGGAGCCTTCATACAAGACTATGGAATTAGAACATGGTGAAAACTTCCAGGTTTATCTCTATGGATGTCTCAGAAGCTTGCCAATCTGATACCTCACACCTGGAACACACATTTTGAGCTTCAGAACTGCATGTTCTGGGAGAGTGGGGAGGGGAAAGAAGGGCACGTTGCAAGATGATTAGAGTCTAAAAGAAAACAGATGTACCCAAACCTTTCCAGACGGTGAAAAATACCGCTGCTTTCTTAAACTTGGTGGTAACTGGAACAAGGTTAGAGAATTTGATTAAGGATCAGACATTCTCCACTTTCACTTACATGAAAAATAGAACCATTGTTTGCCCACTAATGGTTTTCTACTGTACTTATAAACAAGAGCTCAAAATACTATCCAAATGAATCTATTGCTCTTGGCAGCTAAAACTGAACTATCATAATTACTATTTATCATCGAGCTTAAAGATTAACTAAAGGAATGGGTACTAATCAAAATGGCTGATCAAAACTGCAGTAATTTGCTTTTGGAAAATGGGTCTTTTTTTTTCTTGATGATCAGTGAAGATGCAGGTTGAAATTCCACAAAGCACATGCCACCCTTATTTAAAATTCCTTCAATACAGGCAGAGGGTTTCGGTCTCGGTGTTGATTTGATTTCTGATTTGCATTTGTAAAACCTGAGAATGGTAAATCTTTCTGCACCCACCTGCCTCAACATGAAAGATGAGAGGTAGCTTGAGATGCAGATGTGATGGGGAAGAAGGAGCTATACCAACTGGAGAATATCCTGTGATCCACAGTTCATTTAGATCTTTCCCTGGTCAAATAGCTTCTGTTCAAACCATATCAACAGAGGCTATAATTGACAAATATGAATAACGACATCTACCATTGTTTTTCACTCTGCCAGACAAAAGAAAATAAAAGTCTGGTGAAAATGCTGCAAAGCGTGCTGTGTTTAGGGAAATACAGGAGCTTCCACTTCCAGACAAAGAAATCAGATAAAGATTTCAAAAAACATGTTTTTTTTTAAAGAGGCAGCTTTGACAAAGCAGATCTTATTCCAATCTCTTTGATATCACAGAATGAGTCTCAGTGATCTGTGCCCTTTTGTATGGGTGTGTTTAAACTATAATGAACATGACTGTGTGAGGCATGATTAAAAAGCTCTTTAAGGCCTGCCTTTGATACTAAAAAGTCAACTCATCTTTGAAAGACCATCGTACAAAACAGAATGATATAGCAGTGCTGTATCAAGTGCACCTGCTGGTGAATCAACCAAAGAACCTAATAATGTAATAGGGATTCCATGGTTGTTTCCTGCCTTTTTTTTAGAAGAAAAACCAAGCACTTTAACTGCACTATTTCCATTTCTGATATATGTTGCAAGTGGAAACTTACCATTACATGGTGCAAGCAGGATAAAATGAATTGTGTTTCTCAAAGCCAGTTGCTATGTCTAGTTCTGGCACACTGGCAATGATAAATTCCATCACTGATGTCTGCCTTCTTTTGAGAGGTGACTCCCAAGATATGATTTAACTGCTTAAATATGTCAGCATTGCCATTAATCATTAAATATCAAGACCTTAGACCAGCTACAAAGCTCAAGATCGGTAGTGTAGCAGTGAGCGTAACGTTTTACAGCGCCAGCGACCGGGTTCAAATCCGGCCACTGTCTGTAAGGAGTTTGCACATGCTCCCCGTGTCTGCATGGGTTTCCTCTGGGTGCTCCGGTTTCCTCCCACATTCCAAAGACATACGGGTTAGGAAGTTGTGGGCATGTTACATTGGCGCCGGAAGTGTGGCGACAATTGCGGGCTGCCCCCAGAACACTCTACGCAAAAGATGCATTTCACTGTGTGTTTCGATGTACATGTGACTAATAAAGATATCTATCCCATCTATCTATCCATCTGCCAGGCAGTTGTCTGATATCAGACTCCAGAACAGATGCTCTATTCTAAGCTCTGTCGTGAGAGATGAACAGGTAAATAGAGGAATAAAAAATTGCAACGTTCCCACTAATTCCTGGGAACTTCTGGGCCATGATCCCTCGAAGTGGAAAAAGGGCATTCAGGATGGCAACGAAAACCATCTGTGTGACTTGGGACTGCATGGGTGCCCTGCATAATGGCTGCCCTCACCAACTTTTGTCGATGCACCATAGAAAGCATCCTATCTGGATGCATCACGGCTTGGTACAGCAACTGCTCTGCCCAGGACCGCAAGAAACTGCAGAGGGTTATGGACACAGCCCAGTGCATCATGGAAACCAGCCTCCCCTCCATGTCTACACCTTTCGCTGCCTTGGTGAAGCAGCCAACATAGTCAACCCACCCACCTGGGTCATTCTCTCTTCTCCCCTCTCCCATCAGGCAGAAGATACAGGAGCCTGAGGGCACCTCCCACCAGGCTCAAGGACAGCTTCTACCTACTGTGATAAGACTATTGAACGGTTCCCTTATATGATGAGATGGACTCTTGACCTCACAATCTACCTTGTTATGACCTTGCACCTTATTGTCTACCTGCAGTGCACTTCCCTGTAGCTGTGACACTTTACTCTGTATTCTGTTATTGTTTTTGCCCTATACTACCTCAATGCACTGTGTAATAAATTGATCTGTATGGACGGTATGCAAGACAAGTTTTTCACTGTACCTCGGACAAGTGACAATAATAAACCAATACCAATACCACATGCAGTACTTCACAAACTACCCACCTGCCCAACGTGCAAAGACATCTGAGGTTCCACGTGGACCTCATCAGCTACCTTGGAACCCACAAAATCAGAGTGGAAGTAAGTCATCCTTGATGCTGAGGGACTGCCATTAAGAAGGCAGTTATGTCTAGTAACAGACATTTCACAAACCTAATTCACAATACAGCTGGATGCCTCTCAATGGGCCAAAAGATAATTTTTCATATCTGTCTATACTTCTGCCCTTACGTAAAAAATTTGCTATTCTTCTGCAGGAAATACTTTACATAGCCCTTTCTTTGTTACTTAAAAATGTGTTAAAGTGTGTGTGTGCACAATGAATTACTTTATTCAGTGACAACGAATGAAGCAGCCAAGGCTCCAGAAAAAGTAAGAACAATGGCTGGTTAATCTCTTACGCCTGTATTGCCTCAGAGAGGAATGTTGATGTGCTTTTACTCAAATATCATTCAGGAAGTTTCAATCCAAATTTATTTTTTCACCTTTAGCACAAAGTAATCTTTCAGGACAACACTGCAGATCAACTGGGAAAGAGGGCCAAAGAATGACAGATGGAATTTAACTCAGAAAAATATGAAGTGATGCATTTTGGTGCGTTAAACCAGGTCAGGACTTGTACAGTAAATGGCAGAGCCTTGGAGAGTGTTGTAGAACAGGGAGACCTAGGGCTACAAGTACATAGCTCCCTGAAAGTAGCAACACAGGTAGACAGGGTGGTGAAGGTGACATTTGGTATGCTTGCCTTCATCAGTCAGGGCATTGACTACAAGAGTTGAGATGTCATGTTACAACTAGACAAGGTGTTGGTGGGACCACACTTGGAGTATTGTGTACAGTTGGAACATAAAACATCGAAAAGTACAGCACAAGAACAGGCCCTTTGGCCCATGATGTTGTGCCGAACTAATTAAGCTAATGACACCTAATTGCATCTGCCTGCACATGGTCCATATCCCTTCATTATCTGCATATTCATATGCCCATCTAAGTGCTTCTTAAATGCCTCCATCACATCTGCCTCCACCACCACACCAGGCAGCGCATTCCGGGAAACCACCACTCTCTATGTAAAAAAACTTGCCCCACACATCTCCTTTGAACTTACTTCCTCTCATCTTAAATGCATGCCCTCTAGTATTAGACATTTCAAGCATGGGAGAAAGATACCGGCTGTCTTCTCTATGCATGCCTCTCATAAGCTTGTAAACTTCTATCAGGTCTCCCTTCAGTCTATGCCATTCCAGAGAAAACAACCCAAGTTTATCCAACCTCTCCTTATAGCATATGCCCTCTAATCCAGGCAACATACTGGTAAACCTCTTCTGTACCCTCTCCAAAGCCTCCACATCCTTCCTATAATGGGGCGACCAGAACTGAATACAATACTCCAGATGCGGCCTAACCAGAGTTTTATACAGCTGCAGCGTAACTTCCTGACTCTTGAACTCAAGGCCACGACCAATAAGTGCAAGCATGCCATACACCTTTACCACCCTATAAACTTGTGCAGCCACTTTCAGGGAGCTATGGACTTGGACCCCAAGATCCTCTGTACATCATTGCTGTTAAGAGTCCTGCTATTAACTACGTATTTTCCCTTTACATTTGACCTCCCAAAGTGCAACAGCTCACTCTTGTCCAGATTAAACTCCATCTGCCATTTCTCCACCAGTATCCGCAACTGATATATATCCCACTGCACGCTTTGGCAATCTTCTACACTATCCACAACGCCACCAGTGTTGCGTCATCTGCAAACTTATTAACTCAACCATCCACGTTTTCATTCAAGTCATTTATATAAACAGCAGAGGTCCCATTATGGATCCCTGCGGAACACCACTGGTCAATCTGGGACCCATAGCCAGAATAAGACTCACCAACTGGACACTCAAAGGCCTGGGCAGAGTGGACATGGAGAGGATGTTCCCATTAGTAAGAGAGTGTAGGATCAGAGGGCACAGCCTCAGAATAAAGGGACATCCCTTTAAAACTGAGATAAGAAGGACTTTCTTCAGCCAGAGGGTGGTGAATTAGTTGCCACAGAGGGCTGTGGAGGCCAAGTCTCTGTTGCACTCGAGCTTCACCTGCTGGATTGCATACTGGGAACTAGAGAATGCATGCCCACAATTTTCTGTCAGTTAAATTTTGAGGTGAATACATGGGTGTCAATGACCGCCAAGTCCACCATACCTCACTGCTTCCTACTTGAGTTTCGAACAATGGCAACATACCATGCTATGACATGGTGTACTGTTAAACTTCGATTTTGTGTTGGATAAGCATGAAAGCCCTGTCGAAGAGCTATGCCAAAATAAATAAAATGTAGAATAAATATCATTGTCCTCCAAGTACAAACTGTAGTACATCAGGTGGCATCACTAGTGCAGGGCTTCACAAAATTGGCACAGGCTTCACAAAATTGACACATATTTCAGTTTAAACAACATAATCCAATAAAACCCATTTATTAAAACAAAATTTGCCAGTCATCATTGCTTTTGAAATTGCCAAATAATTACCGAGAGAAACCATTCAACTTTTTTTTTGGGAGATTCTATCTGCCTCACATCCACACTGAGAATTTCATGAGCAAGTGATTCAACATCCTTTTCTTTTTGCAGCCTTTGAAAACCTAACTTGAGACTAATTTGGATCATTCCGTAAAAAAATGGAAACAGTGAAAGAACACCTGCTCCATTCCCATAAAGAAGTGACCAAATACATTTAAAAAAAAACACACCAAAACCATTTGTGGTTGTTCTCATAGGTGTCTGTTTCTTGATATACATTTATATTTAGAGGTCCAGTTTCAAAAAATTGAGGAGTGAAAACAAGTCTGACTGAGTTTGAATCTGCTCTGAATTACAGTTCACTCAGCACTGGTATCAAACTAGGCTTCTTCCATCCAAGTCCTTGCTCCCACTAAATACTTTCAGCCTTATTATACAGAAATAAATTACTTCATGAATAAACTAATAATACTATTTCATAGTGGTTAAAACCTGCATAAGCAAGTAATTTTATATGTTCCTCGCCCCAAAATTTCTCATGTCTGGTTCTTTTGTCACAATAATCTGGAGTTTATTGTACCTTCTGCCTCAAGGGAATTTTTAGAGCAGAACAAAAGCCGTGGTAACCAGAATATATGCAAAGGTGACCAAATACATGTTTAAAAAAAAGACTTTAAAACTTCCATTTTGGGGGGGGGGGAGGGAAAGTAGCATGATTAAGATGTTTGGGTAACACCTGGACGGCTGAAGGCTCTGCTGTCATGCAGACAGAATACACAGAAGCTCAATTTCAGAGGACACTATGGAACTGATTCCGACAGAGTGCGAGGAGTTTGTAGCACAAGTGCGTGGAGGAGATCTCTGAGGGATTTGAATTTGTTTTGGAGTGAGTGACATCTGGCAAGGATAGCAATGGATGAATGGATGAAATTCCATGCAATTTGAGTTTATGTAGTCTAAGACAATTTCTTCAATCAAAGGGCATCAGATGAATTAGAGAGCAATCCCAGTGCTGCGATAAGAACCAATTGACGGTGTTATCTGAAATCAGCATAAAATATTGCAAATATTTTGTCTGTATGGCTAACATGAGGGGACATAATTTTAAAGTGATTGGAGTAAGGTATAAGGGGGATGTCAGGGGTAAGTTGCTTTACACAGAAAGTGGTGGGTGCGTGGAACGCACTGCGGGCAGATGGGGCTGTGTGGGAAGGAAAGGTTAGATATATCTTAGAGCAGGATAAAATGTTGGCACAACATTGTGGGCTGAAGGGCCTGTACTGTGCTGTAGTGTTCTGTGTTCTATATGTCTCTACTTAGGTCCTGCAGTTAAAAAAGAGTGAGGTGCAAATGCATACCTGCAATGTTACAGCAGCTAGACACATAAACAGTACAAATCCCATGACATAGATGAGATTTGGAATTTGAGTCCAAAGCTGCAAGCATAAAGGAAAGCTATTCCAGAGAATAGGAGACTTCCTCAAGCACTTTAAGACTTATTTAAACTGCATTTCTGATATAGTAAATATCAGTTATGCAAAAGGTAACATGAAGAAGCTGAGTACTTTAATAGGTTGGTTTAGTGATGCTTGCAGATATATGAGTGATGGCCTTTAAAATTGGAGGATTTAATTGGCTGGCTCTCTGCCCATTCCTGATTCTTCATTGGCACTTTATCACACTTCTGATGAGCTTGACCCATTTTTCTTTTGCGGAGTGGGCAAGGCGCACTGAATCAATGTCAGCTTGAAGCCACACCTACATTTTCAACGTTTTTCAAAAGTGATGCGGGAATGGCATGTGCTAGACAGAGTGCTTTTACTTAACAGATGTAGAATTTTTCTGTAGGGTAGGATGGAAGATGCCAAAATAGACTGGAGTGCTTTCCAGTTCTTGCACTTTATAATTCTTTATTACATTACTTTTGATTTATTGTGTAAGACTTCACTCATTGATCTCTCTGCACTTTCGCTTTGCCTCAAATCAGCTAAAAACAAAGTTTTACTTGCTTAATGAAAGTAAATCTATTACATTTTTGTCATGGCCTGTAGAATTCTCATGGGACAACCTCTAGTTCAGTTTGAAGAATGGCCCACTGGCTATTTCATGGAACTTCTAACGTGATAGACTATTATGTGTCTAACTGCTGTAAACTAATATTTACAGCACTGAAAGCCACTTCAATGACCTGTGCCAAGAGCATTGTTAAACAGATGGCCTGGCATGTTTGTGACAGAGAGGTTGGGAATCTATATAAAGGGGATCAATTTTGTTGCTTTGACAGAACGTGAAACCTTTTGGACAGAATAAATGGGGAAGTTGTTGAACTTAATCTTTAACTGAAGCCAGCATTTATTAAATTGCTGTGACTCGAACCACAAGAGAGCATCTGAGCATTAATAATTTACACAAGAACTTTGGGGCAAGGTGGCTGTGATGTTCCAACTCCATCAGCTTTCCAGACAATTCTGATACAACCCATGGAACAATGCCCTTAGCAATGTTACCTTGCAACTGAAAGAAATCAAAGTTTTAACATAATCAAAGTTTTAAATAAATTTGCTGTGCAATAAAGTTAAGGAGTGTCAGGAATATATGTGTTTGGGGTGCAAATTATTTGGTTGTGCTGAAGTTTTGTTCAGAACATTAAAGTTGTAAGTTCCCCCTGCGATGCATTTTATGAGATGCTTCTTCAAACAAAGGCTCAGGGCATATCCAAAAGCTGGTGCTTTGGAGGCAATTTCAAAATAAGAACTACCATTTTTGTCACAAATTGCTTTTGTAATAACACTGTGCTTGCAGTTATTTACAAAGTGCCAGAGGTTTCTTAACATTCTCCTGTCTGAGGTAAAAATGACACAAATCTCTGCCTTCAACCCCTGTGTGGCTTCAAGCATACTTCAACAAACTTCACAGAGAAACGTTATAGGTGAGATCTTCATGGTTTGAAAAATCATTTTCTTTGAAACATCCTCTATTCTTTAGCAAGTGATTTTTTTTTCCCCATGGGGACAGGCGTTATGAAAGAGCAGATTAAAATCATGAACATTTGCCCAATGCTTCTTGTTATTTAGTTGGAGGGTGCTACATAATGACAGGTGGAACGAGACACTGAAGGTGAAATTATTCTCGAGACCATGTGAAATGTCAGGCTTTAACTGGGATAAGTTAATAGTCTGTAGCATTACTTCACCTATTCATTTAACTGAGCAGAACTTTACCATACAATCATTCTTCATTGTCAATACAAACATTATACCATTCCAGTATTGGGTATATCACAAAGAATCTATGAAGCTAATTATCCCCACTTCTCTGAGTGTACAATATATACATTCAGTAATATAAAGATTTATGATTATAGAGCCATAGAGCAATGCAGCACAGATACAGGCCCTTCAGCCCAACCAGTCCATGCTGAACACAGTGTCCACCCAACTAGTCCCAATTTCCTGCATTCGGCCCATATCTCTCCAAGCCACGCCCCTCCATGTACCTATCCAAGTGCTTCTTAAATGATACTAATGTAGCTGCCTCAATTTCTTCCTCTGGCAGCTCGTTCCATACACTCACCACCCTCTGTGTGAAAAAGTTGCCCCTCAGGTCCCTTTTAAATCTTTCCCCTCTCACCCTAAGTCTATTCTCCCTAGTTTTGGACTCCCCTACCCTGGGGAAAAGACTGTTACCGTCCACCTTATCTATGCCTCTGACAATTTTAAACACTTCTACAAGGCTGCTCCTCGTTCTCCTACATTCCAAGGAATGAAATCCTGGCCTGGCCAACCTCTCCATATAACTCAGGACCTCGAGTCCTGGCAACATCCTCGTAAATCTTTTCTGCACTCTTTCCAGTTTAACCACACTTTTCCTATAACAGGGTGACCAAAACTGTACACAGTACTCCAAGTGCAACCTCACCAGCAACTTATACAACTGCAACATAATGTCCCAACTCCTATACTCAATGCCCCGACTGATGAAGGCCAGCGTGCTAAATGCCTTTTTCACCACCCTGTCTACCTGTGACGCCACTTTCAACAAACTATGCACTCATACTCCCAGGTCCCTCTGTTCCATTACACTCCCTGGTGCCCTACCATTCATAGTCCTACGCTGGTTTGACTTTCCAAATCACATCACCTCACACTTATCTGTCTTGAAATCCATTTGCCACTCCTCGGCCCACTTCCCCAACTGATCAAGATCCCCCTGTGATCTACGATAACCTTCTTCACTATCAACAACACCCCCTAATTTCGTGTCATCTGCAAATTTACTGATCAAGCCTTGTGCATTTGCATCAAGATGATTTACCTAAATAACAAATAACAAGGGTCCCAACACGGAACCCTGCGGCACACCACTAGTCATCGGCCTCCATTCCGAGAAACAACCTTCAACCCTCTGTTTCCGACCTCCAAGCCAATTTTGAATCCACCCAACTAGCTCTCCCTGGATTCCATGGGACCTAACCTTCCAGACCAGCCTACCATGCGGGACCTTGTCGAAGGCCTTGCTGAAGTCCAAATAGACAGCATCCACTGCCCTACCTTCATCTACTTTTTTGGTTACCTCTTCAAAAAACTCCAAAAGATTCATCAAGCACAACTTTCCACGCACAAAGCCATGCTGACTCCTCCTAATCAGACTCTGTTTAATTAAGAACATAAGAAATAGGAGCTGGAGTAGTTCACGATTTGCAAAAAGCTATTATGAAGATACAACAAGTTACTCGGAGAGCTAGTAGAATGTTATCATTTATTGCTCAGGGAATTCAATGCTTATTAATTCAATTACTTATTTAAATTAGGATGTTGGCACTAGAAGCAGTTCAGACAAGGTTTACAAGACAAATACCAGGAAAGGGCAAGTTGACTTATGAACAGGCATTCCTTGTATACACTGGACTTCAGAAGAGTGAGAGGAGACTTGCATGAAATATATTAAATCTCAAGGGGTCTTGACCAGGTGGCTATGAAGAGGATGTTTCCTCTTGTGGAAGGATCTAAAGTCAGAGGCCCCTGTTTAAAAATAAGGGGCTGCCCATTTAAAAGTGAGAGATAAAGTGAAACTTCCTTTCAGGAGTTTGTGAATCTTTGGAACTCTCTTCCTCAAGGGATGATGGAAGCAATCTTTGAAAGTTGTTAAAGAGGAGATTGATCAATTGTTGAAAAACAAGGGATTAAAGGTTACTGTGGGTAGACATGAGTGCAGAATTGAGTTCATAATCCGATCACCCATAACCTTATGGTATAACATCACCAACAGCCTGTCCTGGTCAAATCACGTAGATGCCACGGCCAAGAAAGCTCACCAGCGCCTCTATTTCCTCAGGAGGCTAAAGAAATTTGGTTTGTCCCCTTTGACTCTCACCAACTTTTACCGATGCACCATAGAAAGCATCCTATCTGGATGTACCACGGCTTGGTACGGCAACTGCTCTGCCCAGGACCGCAAGAAGCTGCAGAGAGTTGTGGACGCAGCCCAGCACATCACATACACCAGCCTCCCCTCCTTGGACTCTGTCTTTGCCTCTCGTTGTCTTGGTGTAGCAGCCAGCATAATCAAAGAACCCACCCACCCGGGACATTCTCTCTTCTCTCCTCTTCCATCGGGTAGAAGATACAGGAGCCTGAGGGCACCTCCCACCAGACTTAAGGGCAGTTTCTACCCCACTGTGATAAGACTATTGAATGGTTCCCTTATACAATGAGATGGACTATGACCTCACGATCTACCTTGCTGTGACCTTGCACCTTATTGCATTGCACTTTCTCTGTAGCTGTGACACTTTACTTTGTACTGTTACTGTTTTTACCTGTACTACATCAATGCACTTTGTACTAACTCAATGTAACTGCACTGTGTAATGAATTGACCTGTATGATCGGTTTGTAAGACAAGCTTTTCACTGTACCTCGGTACAAGTGACAATAATAAACCAATACCAATACCTTAGTAAATTGTCTCTCAAGCCTGCTCCATAAATGCCCTATTACTGTTCCTAATTTGTATATTTGTCTGTTCAATTTTCCCTAAAGCATACTCCATTACTCAAGTCTGATCTTGGCCTCAACTACACTTGCCTGCCCAATTCCCAGAACTTTTAACTCTCTTATGGCCCAGATACCTATCCATCCCATCCTTGAATATACTCATGATCCAAATCCTCTAGAATGGAGAAGTCCAAAGATCCACAACTTTCTGAGAGGAGGAATTTCTCCTCATCTCCATCCAAAATGGGTGACCCTTGTTCTGAACCTGTGTCTCCTAGTTCTGGATTCCCCCATGAAGGGTTACATCTTCTCAACATCCAACCTGTTAAACCCCATGAAATCCTACATACTTCAATAGGATGTCCTTAGCTGAATTCTAGTGACTACGGGTCCAACCTCCACCATCACACCTTATTAGACAAACTCTTTATCCTGGCAATTACCTGGTGAACCTTCTCTGACCTACTATTGCAAATGTATCTCTTCTTAAACAAGGAGACCAAAATTGTACACAGAACTCCAGACATATTCTTGGGAATGAGGCAACAAGATTTAACTAGTTTGGTGCTCGATCCACCTAGCAATGAAGGCTAATGTTTCATTTGTCTTCCAATTAACTGCACAATAACTTCCTACCTTTCATGTATGAGGACATCCAGATCTCACTGTAGAGCAGCAATCTGCATTTTCTCTCCATTTAAACAATATCCTGCTTTTCTATTGTTCCTTCCAGAGTGGATAAAATCACATTTAAGTACTTCCAATGAGCCAGCCTTCACAACTCTCTAGAGCAGAGAATTCCAGGCATTCAAATCCTGGACCAATAATCAGAAGAATTCTAAAACACATACAGTATGCAGCGTTTTCAATTTTCCAACAGCAATCTGGTGACTATTTCTTGACAAAGAAACATTAGTGGCATTACATTCAATATGACTATAATCAAAATGTTAGTCTGCATTGCAGACATGCAGTGCATGCATAGTTAATATCAATGGTAACAATACGACTGCACTCATGTTAATTAACAGGCAATAGTGAACAATGTGGAATGGTCCAGACAACTTAATCTCTCCCAATTTATCAAAGATAGAAATCTTTTAATTAGACTACATTACAATTATATTAATACCCGTTATTGTCTAAATAATCCACTCCAGATTAGAATAACGCCTTGTAATCACTTCAAGATAACACCTACAAATGCTGGAAATTTGAAATAAAAACAGACACAGCAGTTCCATTAGTATTTGAAAAGGATTGCACCAGAGAAAGAATAGATAAACAGACCCACTGCTAGAGTACCTTGAAACCCATTGTTCACTTTGAGATTTAAATCTACTGTCAGCTTGTTTCTTTAAAGCATCAGTTTGGATCTAACTGATGTGGCATCAACATATGTCATTTCTGGCACTTGCATTTCAACCACAAGGGAATGAAAACTGAAAACCACAAAAAAACGTCAATGTTGCAATCTTTTCAAAATCTGTTTGTCATCAGAAGAGTTACACAGTCAAATAAACAAAGCTTGTTTAACAGGAAATGTATTTACATGATGTCAGCTCCTTAGGGGTGTTACATGGGCTCTAGTTGTGGTGCATCATTACAGAAGAGTCTTGATATTTTCCAATTCTTGTTAAATTTTACACTAATTCCCATGAAACAGCAGCCCACTGAACACAAAGTGAAAAGAAATTGAGCAGCATTTATAAGCAAATCTTGATGTGCATTTGCCATTTTGCGCTACTGTCAGACTTGAATTTCACTTGCACTTGAATCTTCATTTGCAGAGCATTTTAAGCAACATTGTCAGAGTGTGTATGAGCCAGTCACTCACGGTCAAGGGTGACTTGCTTCTACTTCAGTTCTGTGGGTTCAGAGGTGGTTGATGAGGTCAATGTGGTATCCACGGAAATTGCCACAGGTGGGGCAGGATGTAACTCATGGATTGGGTAACACAGGAGGTGATGAGCAACTTTTACCATTTTCATTGGGTGCCCACATGCCCGTGATTATGGAACTTAAGGTTCTCAGAAATATTCTGAACACTCCTTCATTTCGAGCAATCATGAGTCAAGGATGCCTGCTTGTCACTGGGGATGTCACGTTTCTTCAAAGAGGTGCTGAGAACATCGAGGAATTATTTCCATCTGAGGAAACGGAATGTAATTAGAGCCCTGGTGCTGGCCTGGGTAAGGATACAGATATGGGTTCACTTATCCTGCCAGTGAATTTGGAGGATTTTGTGGAGACGGTGCTGGCTGTACCTCTCTGATGCATTGAGATATCCGCTGCAGATAGCTATCGTCTCCAAAGAATACAGGAGGGTGGGGAAACACTGCTGTCTGGTAGATCATGAACATTGTGTAACATCAGAGATCTTGATCTTCAAACACATTTTTCCTTAGTCAGCCAAAAGCTGTGCAGGCATTGTGGAAGGGATGGTGAATTTCATCACTGATGTTTGCCTTTGCTAAGGAGTGACTACCAAAATATGGAAGGTGCTCCACACTTTCCAGGGCTTCATTGTGGACCTTCTCTCATGTGCTTCAGAAAAGAAGTCAACAGTGACTTGCAGCTCGGCATCTGAATACGTGCACATGTGAGCACTGCAACTGGACGTCTGCAGTTGGAGTGAATTTTTTTCTGAAGTGAAAGCAACATCCCATCTTTCCTGTAAATTAGCGCAGCTCTCTCTGGGTCTGTTCTGGACCTGCTGGTTGAAATCAAGGCTCGATTCCCATTGTGTAGCAGAAGTAGGTTGGGGATGAATTTCAGCCTTGATTGAGGGATGATTGAGCTCAAAATGGGCCATGAGAAGTGGCTAATGCAACTTCCTGCTCTCTTCTTGAAGATGGTCACACTTAAAGCATCCTTGAGGTCCCCTGGTATGTCTTCCTCTTCCCAGATGTTGGAGGCGAGGCTGTGAATTTGTATCCGAAGCTCCTATTTACCAACCTTAAGAACTTCAGCACGGATGCCATATGTTCCCAACCCCTTGTTGTTTTATACATGTGTTTTCCAGCTTCTATTCTGTAAAATCATTGCATTTCAGATCCTGTCTCAAACACACAGGATAATGCCTTTGGTTAAAATGCAGACAAAGGGATTTTATACAATGACAAAATTAGACAGTCGACCACATAAGAATATATTGATACAAACACTAAAGGATTTAGGTTTCACGGAGTATCTAAAAAGTGACATTTGGTGAAGCTTAGAAAGAGCATTAGAGTCCAGGGCCTAGAAAGCTGAAGGCTTGACCAGCAATGATGGCGCAATGAATGAAAGATGGGGACGCTAACTCTGCCAGAAATATCACAATGATATTGTAGTTGGACGAGATTACAGATTTGGGGAGGGATCATGCTGTAGAGCAAATTAAAAGCAAGTGTGAGAATTATAAAATGGAGACTTCTTTCAGAATATTTTTAACCATGGCGAACTATTGCAACAGCATTCTCTTTCCCTCACATCCACTCAACTATTTCCAAGTTCCTTAGAGTCACAAAGGCAGGAAATTATATAATACCCAGCTTCATCCCACAGCATCAATTTCTTGCAAGAAAATCAATCTGCTCTTGCGATTACAGATGAGAAATTCCATTGCACTAAACACTTCTTTCGTGCTCTGCAATAGGATTTTATCAAAAGCCAAATCACTAAACGTGATGGGGGGCTGGACCAATCATCTATTCCTAGACGTTAAGTCCTAACACTTGTCCTGATTTTTTTTCATTATTTATTCATTAATTTACAGGATGTGGATGTTACTGGTAAACCTTATATTTACTGTCCATCTCTAATTGCCACTGCACTGAGGATGCAGGTAAAAATCAATCACATTGATGGATGTGGTGTCACATATTGGTCAGATTGGGCAAGGTTGGCAGATTTCCTGTTACTACCTCGATGCACTGTGTAATGAATTGATCTGTATGAACAGTATGCAAGACAAGTTTTATATTGTACCTCAGTATGAGTGACAATAATAAACCAATACCAATTCCAATACCAATTTTCTTTAAAATTCCAGATTTATTTAATTACTTGACTCTGAATTCCCCAGCTGCCATGTGGTATTCCAGTGCATCCAATACTTCTGACTGCCGATAGAGTTCCTGAAGCGTTATGCTATTATAACCCTGAAACAAATATGCATGGAGGTCGCCTGGACGTAAACTAAAGTGGAATGCACATTAGCGCATTGTTTGTACAAAACTATTCTGTTTGGTTGAGGGCCACACATAGCAAAGGTCTCACACATAGCCTTAACAGGAAGATTAATGACTGCTCTGGCATTATTTACAGGACTACACCCTCTCTTGATTTACTCTCTAATTGCATCAACTCTCTCCCTCTCATTACTAATTCTGCAACATCTCAGATTCTCTCCCAAATGATCCAACGGCCGCTGACATTTACTTGACCTCCCTGGCCCCACTGATTGTCATCTTAACCAATTCTCCATTCTGTTCCTCTCACCAACAACAACCTTTCCAATGTTCCCCTAATCCACCCAAATGTTTCCCTTCCAATTATCTTCCTGACTGAACTCTCCTGGCCATCACACCATTCATAATCACACCTACTCCCCCTCTCCAAACCTGCACCTTCAAGTACATTATAATTTCTAGCACTGTAAATACAACTCTGATAGCTTGCATTTCCAATTATAATGTGGAAGGGTTCACTATAAAACATCCCAGACAGTCCAGAGACGTCCCAAGGTTGCTTCCCTTTATGGTCAAAGTGATTAGGTAACAATCAGGAATATCAACAAAGATTTGCCATACAGTGATGAGTAATACCCTAAAGCAGGGAGAGAAATTACAGAGCTTTTATTCCTCATCACTGTCTGACTGCTTCAAGTGTGAACTGCATGTGTCTACATGCTGGATACAGTCAGGATGCATATTGATTAAAAAGTCTGCGTTAAAAAAAATGCAAGATTTAGCCTATCAACACGTCAAACAAATCTAAAGTATTCTGGAGAAAATCTATTCAATGAGACCTTATGTCAAAGAGGTGCAATCAGAACAAATATCAGTCAAAATAATTGGGAACAAGATAGCATTCAAAATTCAGAAATATATTGGACTGGATTTTTAGAACCCTGAATTCAACAGGAAGGAGTAATTATTCTCAGAGGCCAAATAATTATTGCTTTTCTTTTAGACACTGGAAGAATATTAAAAAAAAACAAGCCTGTCTAGAGAAGCACTTTCCCCTGAGAAGCTCTGAAATATACGCAAACTCTTGTCTGGCAAAGGCTTAGCAGACAAACAATATTCTTTGTTACTCAGGAAAGCAACTTGCTCATATGATAAAGTCCAACTAACTCCCACAGGTAAATGCTAACTCATAGCCTGAGGATAATGCACCATAAGCTGAAGGCCTTAGTACCTCTGGTAGTCTTGTGACGTGTGGAAAACACATTATGCTCCAAACCACAAAATGCATTTTGGGCTGGCTTAATCATACCCCTTTCCCATACCACCCTTTCAACTCGAAACAACATCACTTAATTTTCAATCATGACAATAATAGCTGAAGAACTTGTGGCTTGATATACTCAGAGACCTTATTCCACTGCCTTCTGATGCCACTTCCTGACCTGGCATTCTTTCATTACTGTGGCAGCAAGTTGGAATCCTTTAAGCAAAATCCAAACCAAGGTCTGGTTTGAACTAGAATAGCTTGTTTTGTTAGCTGTTTCGCTGCATGGTTCTGAATTGTCTCGTTCGCTCAGAAGATTCTGGGAAAAAAAAACTCAGCAGGTCAGGCAGCACCTATGGAAAGAGAAATAGTTAGTGTTTAGGTCTGGGACATTTCAACAGAACTGAGAGAGGAAAATTGCAAAAGTGGTGGGTGGCAATGGGTAGAATTTCTCTGATAGAGTGAAATAATGTGGCCAATGGTGGGAAGCAATGAGGTGAAGGGACAAGTACTGCACCTCCTGCAGTTATGTGTGAGAGTGCCCATCAACAGGGATTATTCAGCAGAAACAGAAGAGCGAACCAGGGAGTAGCCCTTCATAACTCCCTGGTCTGCTCTTTGGATTAATCACCACCAGTCTTTCCAGGTAAGGCAGCGATTCACCTGCACTTCTTCCAATCTATTGTACTGCATTTGGTGTTCACAATGTGAATTCCTCCACAATGGAGAAACTAAACTCAGATTGGGTGATTACTTTGCAGAGCGACTGCGCTCAATCCAAAGGAGAGACCCTGACCTTCTGGTTGCCTGGTACTTTAATTTATCATCTCTCTTCCTTTCCAACCTCCCTGTCTATTGCCTCCCGCACTGTAACAACAAAGCCCAATGCAAGCTTGTGAAGCAATACCTGATCTTTCATTTGGACACGTTGCAACTTGCGAGGCTCGATATCAAGTTCTTCCACCGGTGATAACTAGCTCTCATCTTCTGTTTAAACCAGGACTGGCCATTTTTGCCTTCATTTGTTTGGTGTGGCCCGCTGGGTACGTTACAAGACTCAACCCTGTTGGAAGAATGCCCTTCGTTCCACCTATTGCTCTCCCCTACCTTCTTTGCTACCTGGGCTAACTTGTTTCTCTCTTTCTCAGTTCTAATGAAGGGCCCCAAACTTGAAATGTTTCTCTTTCCACAGATGCTGCCTGACCTGCTGAGTTTTTCCAGCATTTTCTGTTTTTATTTCAGATTTCCAACACCTGCAGTTTTTTTCCCCGACTTTCCCCCGTTCACTTTGCTGGTAAGAGTACTGTGAAATGCAGAACTGAGCTATAGAGGCCCGATGTGTCGGTTTAGCCTCTCAATCTGTGTTATGTCATCAGATCTCAGCTATGGTGGCATTAAGGACACCATGAATGATCAAAATAACTATGAGATAGGAGGGAAAATTAGCCAGGGTTCCCTTCCATGGTCCTGATGCAGAGTTTCGATCCAAAATGTTGACGGTCCTGATGCAGGGTTTCGACCCGAAACATCGACATTTCTTTCCTCCCAAAGATGCTGCTTGACCTGCTGAATTCTTCCAGCACATTGTTTGTTGCTCCAGATGCCAGCATTTGCACTCTCGTGTCTTCCCTGATCTTTATTATGGGATTTAAAGAAAGACTACTTGAAGACAGAAAGCAATGATGCTCCCCATGGTCAAATAATCTACTTGATTATGATCAGGAAACACCACTTTCACCGCACATTTCATTCTGCAGACAAGATTAAGAATCACTAATCAATGCACTCGCTGCTGTGGGCGCAGTCTTCACTGCAATCTAACAAAGGTGGTGATCACACACATGATACGGAGCTTGGTGACTCATTGCAGCACATGAGGTCACACACAGCACCCAGATTCCAAGTTTTCCACACTGCAGCCCTGTTAAAACTAAAGGTGAGATCTCAACACTGCTGTGCCAACAACAAATTGCACTCCTGTGTAAATGATCTGAGCATCATATAAATGGTGAACGTTTTTTTTTTAAACTGCATAAAACGTGAATTGCTCTGGGTGTATCATTGGTGGATTGTTTGTAATTGATGATAATGAAGCACATGAACACTTGCCTCCTAGATGGCCAGGGGTTTTGCAGAGAAATAGAATGAATTTCCACACAAGCACTCTCTTCTCTTCAAATAACTGGAGAAGAAAGCCCAGCTTGGCAATTTCCATACACAACTGGTAAAACAATCAGGGCTGCTTCTTGCATACAGAAACCATAAATAAAGGGCCTTTGCTTGACTTCTTATGAAATGCCTTCTATGTGGAGACTAACGAGATTAAACACATGTGACTGCAAAAATGTAACTGCCTAAAACAGTGAGCTAAGTCACTTGGGACTCTAGCATCAGATTAAATTGGCTGCAGCAGGTAAGCAAGAAGTTCAGAGCTTTAGTTAAACAATCAGCTTCAGTGGAGAATTTTACACTGTTATGCTCCAGAGAGACGAAAGATGGAGAAAGCAAAATATACCAATATAAAATAGAACAAAACTCAATTGCAGATGCTCAAAACTTGAAACAAACTTGGTCCAGGCTAGAATCCCACTCAGCTGAGTACTTTTACTTCCCTTCCTTCTTTCCAGGCTCCTCTCCATCATGGTAAAAGTCCCCAAGAACACCTACCAATCTCACCCAAGCTTGCTCCTCACCTCTCCACCTAACTCCCCACCACCACAACATGCCACCTCAAACCCCACCAGTCCCTGAACTGGCCAAGGCCCAGACCACTGATCAGTCCAACCACCAATCAGCTGGACCCCCAAATCCCATGAGACAGAAACCCCTCATCCCAATACTATAATCAGTCGAGGGCCCTGATACTCTGATTGATCCAATCTCACATCAACCCAGAATAAAGATGACATCTGTGTCCACAAGCATCTCCCTCTACCACACAAGGTCTTATTCCTGGCCAGCCACTCCCACCCAGCCAAGACTCTCAGACCCCTGATGGGCTCTTGATGTCCAGCTAGTCAAGCACCACAAGCCCACGCCTCACCTCACCTCACTTCCTGGCTCCAAATGAGCATTACGTGACTAGTCTGCCTCTGTCATGATTCTCTGGACCCAACTCTATTCTCAGATGGCAAAATTTTCTTTGTCCACTTCACAGCATGCAAAAGGAAGGTGTGCTACTGCGGTTTAATAGAACCCAAGGCCTTGAACACTGACAAAGTTTCCATTGACCAATAGAACCAAAGAGAATGTCTTTTAAAGTGCCCCTCAGTTTCTAGACAAACCCTTTTATTAAACAGTACAGACATAAAAAATACACCAACTACATTATTAGTTCCTAGGTTATAAGAAACAGTGAGCCTGACAAATGTTTGAAGATAACTGTTCCCTGACAAACAGAAAGTTAGTTTTACTTAAGTTCATTGCATACATTTTAAGTGTGAACTATGTATTCTTTTCTCATGTACAATTAAAGTTTTGACAAAGGGACATGTATGTTAGTGTAGAACCAATAGCATATCTATTGCAATGTAATACAAACTACAGCTTTTTAAATAACCTTTGGATGGATCTTCAAAGACCAAGAAAATAGAATAAAATGGAATACAATTGCAATTTCTTTGGCTTGAACCTTTTGTAGCTGATTTTCAATGGTTATCAGAAAAGCTTTTCAAATATTTTACACTCTTTAAAATCAATTGACTGACATTGAGTGTGGGCTTTAATTGCCTGTTTATTTCAAGTATTCTCACTTTCCATGAAAACTGTGGAAATGTTTTCATTAATGCTCAAACTGTTATATTACTCTGGAAATAATCGAAAAAGGGTTAATAGAACTGTCTGCTCCACAGACACGGTCAAAATTATAATCAGACTATGTTAAAATGCAACAAATACAATGTAGACTACTTTAATGGTCCTTTCTTGCAGTTATGTTTTATTTACCTAAATCCTAAGTTGTGACTGTCAAAAATAATCAGTGATGCTGAGACACAGGAAACTCTGCTGGAATCTGGAGCAACACACACGAAACATGCCGGAGGAACTCAGCAGGTCAGGCAGCATCTATGGAGGGAAATAAACAGTCGACATTTCGGGCCAAGACCTGCTGAGTTCCACCAGCATTTTTTGTGTATTGCAGTGATACTAAGACTGATTCCCAACTGGTAATGCAGTAACATCACAGCAAAATGACAAGGAAGTTGATTGCAGAGGACAAAAGTCGCCCTTCAAAACTTGACTGACTGTAAATCTTAAACACTTCTCAAATGCATTAAAAAAAAGACGAGAAACATTCACAATGTCAGGCAGCATCCACGGAAAGACAAACACATTAACATTTCTGGTTGAAGAGCATTAAACCTGAAACGTTAACTCTTTTTTCCCTTTTCACGGATGTTGTCTGACCTGCTCAATGTGATTCAATTTTCCTGCTTCTATTTCAGATTTCCAGTACCTGCAGTTCTTTTGATTTTCCAAAAGCCATTATGCTTATACACATTACGTTCTTCATACAGTTGTGAAACAAGCAAATATCCATAGGGAAAGATAATGGACTGGAGTCTGCAATCAGTGTCCATGCAATTGACTTCAAAGAAAGATGCAGAAATTGACCTGGAGCTGCGATGAGAACATCCCCTTTCCCAATGGCTGCTGTTTTGACAATATTAAGCTGAGTGATGGATCAATATAAAAAGGCATTCTTACAACAACAGACAAGGAAGCAATAAGTTCATTTTTTATATATGGACTGTTGGTTAATGATTGGAACACAGATAATCCTGGCATACACTTCAACCCTTTTTGAGCCCAACTTAGAGTCACAGAGCACTGCAGCATAGAAACAAGCCCTTTGGCCCATCTAGTCCATGCCGGCCTGGTTTTCTGCCTAGTCCCATCTACCTGCACCCGGACCGTATCCCTCTATACCTCTCTCATTCAAGTACCTATCCAAACTTCTCTTAAATGTTACAGTTGAACCCACATCCACCACTTCCGCTGGCAGCTCGTTCCACACTCGCACCACCCTCTGTGAAGAAGTTCCCCCTCAGATTCCCCTGAAATATTTCACCTTCCACCCCAAACCTATGACCTCTAGTTCCAGTCTCACCCAGCCTGAGGGGAAAAGACTGCATGCATTCACCCTATCTACACCCCTCAGAATTTTGTATACCTCTATAAGATCTCCCCTCATTCTCTTGCGCTCCAGGCTTTAGAATAAAGTCCTAAACTATTTGTCCTAACTCGTTTAGCCAAACTTTCTAAGGAAGATAGATGCATAAAACCCTCAGTTACGACTTGAAAAGCAAATTTTGATTAATAACAATAATGCAAAACCATGACACAAAATACATAAAAGAAAAAATACAATCTATTAACTCAATCTGCAAAAATATAATTATTTGCTATGTTCATTTTTAACATTAGAACATGATAACATAACATTATCATCAACTTTAAAATTATAATATAACTAGGGATGTTGACAATGTAAAAAAATAAATTGTTATTAATGAAGCAATTTAAAAATAATACATTTTGAGTTCACTGTGATTTTAATCACACTGTTAACAGAACATCAACATGTTTGACGAGCGCAAGCAAAAAATGCTTTGCCACTGAGAAAGAAGAGGGGGAGGATAAATGAAGGATAGATTATGGAACAGTGTAGTGGGGTCTTTAAGAGAGGGGGAGCGCATTTAAAATGATTGGACTGGTGAAGAAACAAGTCAGTGAGAGGTAAAAAGATGGGGAAATGGGGGTAAAGAGACAAAATGGGGCTGAAGAGATGGGGGAATGGGTTTAAAGGGATGGGGGAAGAGGTAAGGAGATTAGAAATGGGATAAAGAGAGAGGGACCAGGAGGTTAAAGGACGACAAGTAGATGGTGGTGGAGCAGGTAGAGGGGGACGGGGCACAGGGGTGGGGATGCAGAGAGAGGGGCATGGGGCAGAGAGGTGCAATGGGGTGGTTTGGGGGATTAGGAAGGGGTTTGTCAACAAAAACAAACCGTATTTAGCAATAACCTACAGTCCCTCTCCATTTGTAGCATAACTTGTGTTTAAGTACAAGAACAACCTTCTCTTTCTCACTCACTTTCTTTCTGCTTCACCCCCTTACCCCTCTCCCCAACCCTTACCCTTTCACACAATCTCCCGTCTTTCTGTCCCCTCCTCCTTCTGAGGCCTTCCTGCTCTGCATCAACAGAAGTTGCCACACAAACATGTGACTTGCATTCTTGGATGTCATCCTCAGGTAGGTCTCGCTTCATGCACCCACCTTGATTTGTGGCCTGTTGAGGCGGTGACAGACCAGCCCCAAGGGCGGGGAGAGGGTGTGTGGGGAATCTGACAGCACAGCATGGGACAACTCTGGAATGATTTCCCATCATATGGCCTCAAGATTCTGAAGGTTATGAAGACCAATTAGATACACACACAACCCATGACTCTTGGCAGGTTTAGGTAGAGTCTGAAATGTGATAAATAAAAACTAAAAACAAATTAAATCACTTACATCTTCAAATAGTCATGTGAAGGAATTACAATGTGCATAGTATAAATTGTATTTTAGGGCCCAATATTTTGCAACACAGTAATTGTGGTTTAATATATGTCTTAAATAGGGAAGGGTTAACATTTGGGAGGGAAGGGTTAGATACATATTCGATCAGGATAAAATGTTAGCACAACATTGTGGGCCAAAGGCATGTACTGTGCTGGAGTGTTCTATGTTCTAAATATCACACACCTCATGTAGAAAAGTGTAAGGGTTGTAAGGGCAGTTTATTGCAATAATAGTCCCTAAGTTGCTTAAATTCACACCAGTTTAAGTGTTTTCCCTTACTTATGTTGGGTAAGGTTGTAAACAGTGTAGATGAAAATGCTCTCAATTATTGACACCCACAACTGCAGAGAAATCTTGAAGTTGCTGTAAACTTCATTGTGTAATGACAGTGGACGTAGGTAGTGTCACAAAACCAGTCATAAAAAGTTTATGGCATACAGGAGGCCAATTGTGTCTATGCCAGTAATGGTCTAGGAGCAGAAAGGTAACAGTAAGTTTATCACTGCCCATTCAGTCCCTCTGCAGCCCTGATACTGCAGGAAGGAGGGTAAGATCTCAAGGCTTTTTGATGCAATCCTCATGTGCTGCACATTTTTTATTTTACAGGGGTGTGATTAATATCTAGTGTAAAGACATAAAATGTGAACATTGAAATCATCAGTTTATGGTTATCTGATTTAAATATAACCATCCAATTCAGTGTGGGCACATTTAATGAACTAATAAGTAAGAATCCACATCCCAGTTTCCACCCCCAGCCACCTAACTAAAACCCAAGCACAAAGTGCAGTATTTTGCTTCAACTTCCATTTCTAGCTTTCTACATTGAAACAATCTGCTACTTCCAACTTTTCATAATTCTTCTCAGGAGAACTCTGCTCCACAACTCACAGGTTAGCTGTTCACCAAACAGAGGAATGATTTGTCTCACTAAAAATCATTAATAATTTTCAAAATATTTTAAAAACATAACACCTTCCACATTCCCTTCAAGATATTCCATAGCTATTTGCAGCCAACTAAGTACTTGTGAGGTGTGGTCACTGTTGCAAAGTAGGAAACAGAAGACACTTAATGCACAAACACTGATGGGATAATGACCAGTTAGTAATTTTAAGTAAGAGATAAGAATTTACCTTCGCAGCCAAAAACTCATCCTTCCAAGTAGTCCCAAGGGATCTTTTACAACTACTGTACATTAAAGAGGAGGTTTAATGTCCAAAAGATGGCACCTCTAATGATAAATCACTGCCTTCATTCTGCATCAGAAAGTTAATGGAGATTTATTTATTTTCCTTCATTTGGGTATCACTGGCAAAGTCAGCATTCCCAACTGGCCTTGAACTGGGTGGCTTGCTAACCCATTTCGGAGGATATTTAAGAGTCAACCACACGGAGTATTGTGTAGGCCAGACCAGGTAAGGATGACAGATTTTCCCCTGAAGGACCTGAGTGAACCAGATCAATTTTTATAACAATTTGGTTGTTTATGGGGTTGTGAGCTGGAGGAGGGTATCTGCTTCTTCAAGTCTGCTCCACCAACCACCTAGATCATGGCTGCTCCTCCACCACAGTCTCCAGTATCATCCTCATATTCCTTGATTCCTCCAACGTACAGGCATATATTAATCTCCATCCCAAATAAACACAACGACTGAGCCTTTCTAGTCAACCAGGTAGAGAATTCCAAGGTTGGAATTGGAATTGGAATTGGTTTATTAATGCTACATGTACCGAGGTACAAAAAAACTTGCCTTGCATACTGTCCATACAGATCAATTCATTACACAGTGCATTGAGGTAGTACAAGGGAAAACAATAACAGAAGATAGAATAACAGTTCATCAACCTAAGACTACCTGCATCATTTCCATATTCCAGATTGTTAAATGAATTTAAATTCCACTTATGCGTTGGTGAAATTTAAACTTGGGCCTCCAGATAGTTAAACCAGGCCTCTGGATTACCTATTCAGCAACATAATTCTGGGCCATCACGGTATCCCTAAAAATTTTGCTGAGGTCTTCAACACAAGAATAGAACCTATAACCTTCTGAGACAGAAGAAAGAATGCTATCATGGTGCCATAGCTAATTGGGTCTCACTGGCTGACCTTCTAACTGGCAGCTATTGCTGGTATTTGCCTGCTTTTCAGGTCAGTCGGTCGGTAACACTCAAGTTCTTGCTGCAAAACAGAGCTGCATGGAGCTCAGAGTCTCCTGATCTTCACCCTAGCAAATGAACTCTGCTCCTGGGGCTCCAGACAGCACCAAGACTTTTCAACGTATCTGCATTGTAGAATGGCGGGATGTCTCAGGTAGACTGAGGCCTGAAAAAGCAATGGGATCTCTGGCTCAGTGTGGAGTCAGGAAAGATGGAGATGGGGGTCAGTGGAGGGTTGTTGAGTTTGTGGTCAGTTCACAGAAAACTTTAACAGAATCTTCAGTAGAAGGTTGACTCGACTGGTTCCGCAGATAATAGGTGTGAGGAGAGATTGATTGGACTGGAAGTCTACTCTCTTTAGTTTAAAACAATGAGAGATCTTACTGAAATTTACAAAACTGTAAAAAAGATGCTTGACAGAGGTCATTACTGCAGGAAAAACTTTGGCTAATAAGAAGAATAATTACACTTCCCAATCAAAGCAATGATTTTCTTCTTAATAGTACTTGACATAAGCCAACATACTCTTCCCTCAGCTAGAACTTTGCCAAGAAAGATAACTAGTACTATACATAGCAGCAATATACAGAGTAATATACATTGTATATTGTAGCAATATATTATAGCAAATATACCATATACATAGTATATAGCAATATACATATTAATATACATAGCAGCATTATACATGGTACTAAAAGTAGAAGCAGATTCATTAATATATAAATATTCTTACAACTTGGCACAAATGAAATAAATGAATGATAATGTTTTGATGGATACCGTTACTTGACATTTTCAATATTCATATCAAATTTCATACTGTGGGCTTATCCCAAAATTAGAAGATAAACACATTAGAAATATGTATTTTAGTTTGCTTCAATCAAGATTCAGGAACATTCACGTCCTCTGTCAGTTCATAGCTCTTAAAAACCAAGAACATTATTAATTGAAACTACTAAGAAGCAGAAGGTATGTGCGACAAAGAGTGAGAACTACAACTAAGCATGGATACTTTATGGTGAGAAAATGCCATTTTTTACAAATGGACTAAAGTTCATTAAGTTACTTTTCACTGCTCAAAGCTCAATAGGACATGACAACTGTCTGCCAGTCCAATCGATTTGAATTGCTTTCAATACATCAGAGATCCTACCATATGTAGCATTAATTGTGTTCAAGTACAAGAGATTTTTGAAGAATTGTGTTGGAATGCATCAACAAACACAAACTACATTTAGCAATAGTTTACAGTCCTCTTCATATGTAACATTAATTGATTTCAAATTCATATCATTATCATTAATGATCATTATCCATATGTAGCATCCATTATGTTTAAAAACACCGGCAGTCCCTCTCCATACGGAGCATTACTTGTGTTTAAGTACACCAACAACCCTCTCCTTACGTTGCATTAACGATTCAAATACCAATAGTCTGTCTCCATCGGCAGCATAAATCATGTTTAATTATCTCACATTCCCTTCCCAACTGTAGCATAAATTGTACATTGAACTTTCCTTTCAAAATACAGCAGTTTTATTCAAATACACTGGATGGCCCACTCTACTTACAAGTAATGACTGCATTTAAATGCAGAGCTTTAAATGTGTTCACATATTCCAACAATTTAATCCACTTCAAGAATTAATTGTATCAAATACATTGAATGTCCATCTCCATATATGAAGAGTTAATTGTGTTTAACCAGTGCTGTCAGTATACAGCAATAGTTCCTCCCAATCTATTACATTTATTTTGTTTAAATTTATGCAGTCACTATCCATACGTGGAATTAATTGTTTTAATTCAACACAGTCCCTCTCAATCTGTAACATCATTGTGTTGAAGTTGCTTTTTATATGTAGCAGTAATTGTGTTAAAACACTCATCAGTTCCTATCCATATGTACCATTAATTGTATTTCAAAAGATAGACACAGATTTTATCCACATTTTGTATTATCTGCATCCAAGTCCACCAGTGTCGCATTCCAGATGCTCTATCAGTTATGTTTAAATCCTACAACAGCCCACATTAATTCTGTCCAACAACTGTAACACACCAATCCATCTACCCTGCTACATCCAGTGCAAATATTCAAGAATGCAGTCTAGATGGTATACTGATTGCATTTCATCACAATAAAAAAAAAGCTGGTTTCAATAATGATGATTATGAAACTGCCGGATTGTTTTAAGAACATATCTGGTTGACTCATGTTCTCCAGGGAAGAAAACCTGACACGCTCATCCACTTTGGCCTTTACATGATTCCAGACCCAACAAGATAGTTGACTCTTAATTGCCTCCTCAGTTTCAGAATAATTAGAGAACAATAAAGGCCAACATTTCCAGTGATGTCTTCATATCATGAGATGATAGATTTAACAAAAAAGTTGTGTTCAGTTTAACCCATGTGGTCTATTAACTGAGTTCAAATACATCAACATTCCCACCCAAATAACCTATTATTTCTGCAAATACGTCAATAGTGCAGTCCTGCTGTATTAGATGTGTGAAGATCAAACAACAGTGTAATCTCATGCAATGTGTTCAAATACACTGCAGTGCAATCCATACACTCTATTAGTTGTGTTCAAATCATCCAACAGTGTAGGCCACTGTGTAGTATTAATGTGTGTTCATAAACACTTATTCATGTGTGGCAATAATCTCTTTTCATATTTACTGCTAACTGTGTTCAAATACACAGGCCATCTCATTCCTTACATCACATGAGTTCCTTTTAAATACACTGACGGTCTCTCTCCAAATGTGGGATTAACTCTAACCAAATACAGTGACAGTTTCCATATAATAGTGAGCATTATCTGCATTCCAATATTTCCATTCAGAATGTTAAACATGTGTAAATAGATACTTGTGTTCAAGCAGAAGAGAGAACTGTTCTACAAACTAAAAGTTCCACAAACACTGCCATGTTTTAAAGTGATTATATAGATGGATTTTGTGTTAGAAGTGCATCACTTTCTACCCGTTTTAATGTCCCATTAAAATTCCATTATGCATCTAAATGTAACCAGATACGCACACTGAGGGTGGAATATCTGATGCATTTCAAAATGTTAACTTTTTTAAAAGGCGCATTTAGTGTTGGGCACTGTGGCACTTTTGGTTAAAGTAGGATGGTGGTGGCTTTGAAATTCGCCCTCATTGTAGTTTCCATGTGCAGCGCAATTGAAGTGGATGAAAATGTGCCGCAGGTCTGGAAATTTGTTCTGAGTCCCTTGAGCACACACAAGCATGGAGTGTGCCAAGCATGTACAATGGTGAATAATGCAGGCCACTCACTCTGAAGGTCTTAACTGGACAATTGAGGCCTTCTTCAGTCTTTCAGACCAATCTTCCTGATCAGTTGAGTATCCAAAACATCCATCATCTTTCAAGTAAGAAATCCATGAAGGAGTTTTCTCAGTGTTCTATCCCAACCTGCCTTTATTTGAAGTATTCCCAATGAAGTATGCAACTTCCAGTTAGCTTGATTTCCCATCAAATCCAAGACCCATGGACTTTATCTTCCTGACTCCTAATCGTGATCCTGTCTTTGACCAAACTCCCACTTTCCCAGACCTTTAATCACAAGTTTGAATGAACATTCATCTTCAAATAATAATCTTCTTTCCCATCAACTCCCAGACCAGCGAACCTACCAACCAAAAGTCCCCAAACCAAGCGATCTCCATACCCTGGATCCCAATCCTACTAACTTCCCAATTGTGCCAACCTTCTCCATGTAATTCCAGGTCCAGTCCTCCATGCTCCCACTCAAACATCCTCTTTTTGCTTCCTTTATCTATAACCTACCTGACCTCCTCCATAAACCTTGGCCTCGTGCATGATAGAATTCTATGGCTTTTGGAAGGGGGTGCCAAAATAAAATCTTGCGCAGTACTATTTTAACATGCATTTTCAGACACTGTAGAATTCCTACCCCAGTCTCTCTTAACCTTTCTACATGCAGTTGTTGAGATTAGAGATTCAATAAACCAGATCTTTAAGAGTATTCTGATATGATTCAAGGAAGAGAATGGAAGGAGTTCAAAAATAAGAATGGCATTTAGCCATTGGGTTACATAGTCCTTTGGGAGTCTAATAGTTATTCATTAGTTATAAATATTTTGTAAAATTGTCTTATTTTTAGATATGCAGATATATATGTTGCAAACCTAATTTGTTAAGATGCATTTAAGAAAATACTTCACCTCAGGAACTTTTCTGTTAATTAAAAAACTTCTGCTTTGTATATAATCAAATATTACTTCTCCTGAATATTACTTCTTCTCCTTCACGAGGATATTTGTTTTAAATTGAATGAGAATTGATGAATACATTGTATGTACACCTAAAAATAGAAAATGCTAGAAATGCTCAACAGGTCAGGAAAGACAGGTGAAGAGTGGGAAACAGATTTAAACTTGCATCGGAACTGGGAGAGGTAGAAATTATCAAGTTGTAAGCGACAGAGAAAATGGGGGAGGGGGATTGGTGGGGGCACAGAGAGCAAAAGGAAAGCACTGTGGAAGGCTGGGGATCACGAGAGCTTGAATGACACAAATCTGGGACTGGCTGAAAGAGAGCGGTAAAGGTATATCGGGGGGGGGGGGGGCGCGAAGATGAACGCAAGCTGATAAACCACAAGAAGGGAACCCCCCCTCATCTCCAGAATCAACTCGGTGAACTTCCTCTGCACCACCTCCAAAGCCAGTATATCTTTCCTCAAGTAGGAAGACCAAAACTGCATGCAGTTGCTGTGGCCTCACCAGCACCCTGTACAGTTGCAACAAACCAACCTTTTGCGATTCATGCGCAAGCACTCCCGAGTCCCTCTGCACAACAGCGTGCTGCAACCTTTCACCATTTAAATAATAATATGATCTTCTAATTTTCCTTCCAAAGTGGATGACCTCTCACTTACCAACATTGTACTCCATCTGCCAGACCCTTGCCCACTCACTTAACCTATCTATATCCCTCTGTGGACTCTCCGCATCCTCTCCTACATCTATTTCAGTTATTGCCTGTGCCACTGTAATATTATCATTTTGTGGCCTATCGACAACCCTCACCAGTTATTTTTTTTCCCTTTTATTGTTCCTAAGGGCAGGCACAGTAGTGTAGCAGTTAGTGTAAAGCTGTTACAGCACCAGAGACCCGGGTTCAATTCCAGCCGCCGTCTGTAAGGAGTTTGTACGTTCACCCCGTGACTGCGTGGGTTTCCTCCGGGTGATCTGGTTTCCTCCCACATTCCAAAGACGTACGGGTTAGGAAGTTGTGGGCATGCTATGTTGGTGCCAGAAGTGTGGCGACACTTGCGGGCTGCCCCCAGACACTCTACGCAAAAGATGCATTTCACTGTGTGTTTCGATGTACATGTGACAAACAAAGATATTTTGCCTTGTCAAGAAAGGAAAAATTGGATGATAGAAATCTGAGATACAAGATTGGAGGGGCTGGTTATCCAAAACTGTTCAATTTAATGTTGAACCCTGAAGGCTGTATGAAACCGTATCATATGATGAGGTGCTGTTCCTAGAGTTTATTGCTGAAAAAGAGTACGAGAGCAAAGATGAAGAGGTCAGATTGGGAGTCAGATGAAAAATTAAAATTACAGGCAACGTGAAGCTCAGCGTCACCTTTGCAGACTGAAAGGAGGTGTTCTTCAAAGTGGTCAGACAATCTGCATCCGGTTTCCTCGTTGTAGAGGAGAGCTCATCGTGAGCACAGAGTGCAGTTTACTAAGTTGGAAGAGGTACAAGGAAACTACTGCTTCACCTGTAAGGTGCGTTTGGGTCCCCAGACAGCACGAGAGGATGAGGTTTTAACATCTCCTGTGGTTGTATGGCAATGCGCCATGAAAATGTGTGTGAGCGATGGTAGAAGTGAAGAGTGAAGCAGGGAGTCATACAGGGAACAGTGCATTCAGAATGCTGAAAGGGGCCGATGGGGAAGGTGTGTCTAGTGGTGGCATCGTGTTCGATCACAGGTTGGTATTACACTGAATGGAGAATAGCCAAATATATTTTTACACATGCTGACTGCAATCGTATCAATGATTGAGGCACCCTACAGGGAGAATGGCCGAAGCCCAGAAAATTTCTACCACCCATCGAAAGTGTTAGACAAGTCCTGAAAATTGATTCTAAACTGTTCCATTTGACTGCGAGTATACATCGAAAGAGGAAACATCCAGGAAAAGATTAGATAATAAATACCTAACAATGATTGATATATAATGTAAACAGTGGTTAAAATAGCATGTCATGAATAAATACTAAATGCTGAAATAACTACCAGAAAGCCCAAATCCCTCATAAATTCATACACTGTGGTTCATTACCACCAACAATGTCTAGCTTTTGATGTTAATATTATTGCTTCTCTAGCTTTAAAAGTTAATAAATATGATTCAAAGCTACAAGGGACAATTAGTTGCCATAGCAGCAGGGACAACTGGTGTACAGAAAGAGCTGGATTTCTAAATGAGTACCCTGGGGATGATGCACACCATCAAGTGACCACAGGATGTTACTCATTCCAACAGTCCAGATGCAGTTATCATTGCTAAAACCTCCAGACCTTGGATAAAATGCCATGATAGCTAAGTGATGCAGAGCGTGTCTACATTTGAAATATACAGTTTCACAGAGATTCTACAGAAATAGGAAAAAACTGAATTCTAATCACATCCTCCAGTCTTATACTTTTTTTTGGAGGCATTGCTAGACGTTTCTGGGAGGCATTGCTGCCCATCCCAAATTGTCCATGGAAAAGATGGGGATCATCCACCTTCTCCAACTGCCAATGACGTTCTGCTGGTGGCAGACCCCAGCATTATAGGTTTGGAATTATAGGCTTTGGTCAGGGTGGTTTGTGGCTTGGAGGGTGAACTGCAGATGGAGGTGTTCCCATGTGCCAGCTGCTCCTCTTCTCACTGGTGGTAGAGTCTGTGGTTTATTAACAGTTACTGATAGTTTTGGTGTGTTGCTTAAATGAGATTAGATTGAATTTCTTTTGTCAATTGATTACAGTTAGCTGGAGGACAAATTGTAGATCCAACACATGGTTTTCCAATATCAAATAGTATTGATGTCACTACAAAATCCAATATCAAACAGTATTGATACCTCTTCTAAAAATTGATTAAATTGACCTTCGAGAACTGTGTGGGCAACATACACATTTCTCTCAAATAACAGGCTCTGAGCGCCTCTGCAGTTTTCGAATAACTCTCACAATTGCCAGCTGTTTTTGTCATTTGTAGAAAGGAACCAGGGCATAATTTTAGACAGTTCTATAAAATACATTCTCAGGGTGACTGAGACTTCATGCCAGGAGTAGGTCATTGTATCATCATCCCTTGGATGTTCTTTGATTTGAGTTTATTATAGCTTCAGAAAAATCAGATAATCACAGAAAGGTTGAAGCACGTAAGGAGGCCAACCAACAGGTTGACTCTGTAATAATTTTATGGAAAAACAAACCAGCTAGTCTCACTCTCCCACCCTCTCCTCATAGCCTTAGATAGATTTCTTTCCTTTCAAATATTTATTCAGCTCTCTGTTGAATTCTACTATTCTACTGCCTTCTTGACAATATCTGGCGGCATATTTCAAATTCTAAACACTCTGTGTAAATATTTTCCATTTAATGTCACTTCAGTTTTTTTCCTGACAATCACCTTTATGCTATGTTTCCTCATTCTTGACCCTTCCATCAATAGGAACAGTCTCCCTTTATCGATTCTGTCTCGACCTTCCAGGATTTTAAATCCCTCGATCAGATCTCCTCATCACCTTTGATCCAAGGAGAACAAGCCCAGCTTCCCCAGTCTATCTACATAACTAAAGTCCCTTACACCTTGAATCACTTTGGCAAATCTCTTCTGCATCCTCGCCTAAGTCTTCAAATCCTTCCAAAGATGTGGCACTCAGAATTGGTCACAAAAGTCCAGTCAGGACCAAACCAATGTTTTATAAAGGTCCTCCATGCCTTCCTTGCTTTTGTCTCTATGTCACCATTGATAAAGCCCAGGATCCCAAATACTTTTTTTTTAAACCATTCTTTCAAGCTGCCCTGTCACCTTCAACAAACAATGGGCAAACACCACAAATATCTCTGTTCTTCTGCGCATTTTAGAATATTTTATATTGCCTTTTTATCATTCTTTCTGATAAAATGCAACACGTCAGCCTTATTCAACTACCCTGTCAACATCTCCTTGAAATCTACTGTAATCCTCCTCACAGTTCACTTTGCCAAGACCCATGTCATGTGCAAATTTGGAAAGTAAACCTTGTACATCCAGACCAAATTATGAAATACAACGAGGGAAGGTTGTCCTATTTCAGGAGTCCATATAGTCCCAGGGTGACTCCACTGCACACTTTCCAATGGTCCAAGAAACAAAATGCAACTTTCTGTTTCTGTTGCTTCACCAATTTTCTCTCCATGCTACTATAGCCCCCTATATTCTATGGCCTTCAATGTTGATGGCTATTATGTGGCACCTTTATCAAAAAGTCCATATACTATATACCACAATAATAGTATTTCCCTCATTTGCCCTCACTGTTAATTTATCTAAAAACTTTACCATGTTAATAAGGCAAAAAACACACTGGCTTTCTGTAGTCAATCCTCGCTTTTCCAGGCGACTGCAAATTCTGACCCTGAGAAGTACTTCAATGATTTTCCACACCACTGAAGTTAAACAGATTGGTCTGCAGCTATTCAATTGGCCTGACAGCCTTTCTTGAATAAGGGTGTATAATTTGCAATTTTCAGTTCACAGGCACCATCCCTGAAACTATAGATGTTTGGAAAATCATGGCCAGTGTCTCTGCAATTCCCCCCCTTACTTCCATTTAAATGTACCTCCTCTACCTCAAATTTATAAATGTCATCTTCACACTGTCCCAGGAAAATGCCACAGTCAATGTAAGCTCTAGGTAAAAGATATTCATTAAATCTATCAAGCTAAGGTGTTATGACTTGAAGTGGGATAAGAATAATGTGGTTTGCTTGGGTAAATCATACCTGGATGCATTATATCATACTTCCTTAAGTAGCAGACGACGCCAAAAATTCTATTACCTTCAGTAAGGTATGAAAGTGAAATGTTGTGACTTCAGGTGCATTCATAAAATGCAGTGAATCTCCAAAAAGCATCATCAGTATGCACAGGTGAACTAATGGTGCAATTGATTGGCCTCGGAATATGAAACAAGTGAACAATTTGCTGCTGCTGTGCTATCTGTGGGAAGCAGAGATGTAGGCATGTTCTGCCAAGAGCAACACCAAACTCAGACATGTAGCACAACATGATGCCCTGTTATGTCTCATACAAGCATCAAGAATTAGCCAAAGGTTTAAAAATCTGTCAATATAATCACTTCTTGCTAGCAGAGTTAGTCTAAACATTTATCTTGTTTTTATCGCAAAGCAAAGCCTATGGCTGTTTAGGATCCCCAATGTGTTTTTGACGAAAGGAAAATACTTATGAATGATATGACTGTCTTTCTCTTTAAGGGGGCAATATTCACTACATCAGAATGTTTGTAAATAATTACTGGGGCTAGCAAACAAAATAAATATAATTTTGAATACCAACAATAATTTAACTTTCAAATGCAAGTATGCTATCAGCACAATGTGATCACTTTTGCTTTGAAAGTTTGGTGACGAGCGGGTTTTCAAATAGCCCCATGATTTCTCTTCCCAATCTTCATCCAACTTTACTGATTACTCAGAAGCTACATCTATTTATGGGGAAGGGAATGGCATACCAGAATAATACAAAAATATTTAAGCATGCACTTAAAGAGAGCTTCTAGCTTCTGGTACTTGGCTGCATGAGACCGTCAGGAGGTGAGTGTCTAGAAGTTGAAAAAATAGATGTGTTTGCACTCAGATAGGTAACACATATCTGTTCATTCAGCTGACACAAACTAACGAAAGCAGATGCTCATGAAAGTAACTTCTAAAATTTATGGCAATTTTGCAATTTAACATTCCCAGAAAGGGACTCATCACTCACTGCAAGAATGCAAAATTTATGTCCTTGTAATGCATTCTTTTTTGGAAATTGGTGATGGATTTCTGATAGATTTTTTTAAATGAAACAAAAATACTTAACATTTGGATTTTCAACAAATCAATTTGAACAACATTTCTGCAAAAGATATCTAACTCTCATCCAATCAGATCCAACCACTTCCCCGTTCACAGACAATCGATGTAATCTAAACTCAATTGACATGGACTTTGAGCTTGCAAACCTGGCAACAACAGTTTCACAGTACACCCAATGGACTCAAGTTAAGGGTCACAGTTTGGCAAAAACATTTTGAAAGGCATCTTTCCTTGGCAGAGGGCTACCTTTCTACTTCAGGCACACTCTTGGCCCTGTTGTGATTCTAAATGCATTACCATGTACCATATAGGCTGCACCTTCAAGTTTAACTAAGACATCTGTATGCAAATTTAAGATGCATGATGCAGGATTTATTCCAATATTTGACACAAAGACCCAGATATTTACTTGCAGAAAACACAGAGCTGGGAAAGAGGGTTGGGATTTTATTTGGGAAGGGAGGAATTTCAAATTCCCTGGAAATGTAGAATCATAGAGTCTTCCAGCACAGAAAAAGGCCCTTTGGCCCAATTCATCCATGCTAACCAAGATGTCTTCCTCAGCTAGTCCCATTTGCCTGCATTTGGCCCATATCCTTCTAAACCTTTCCTATCCATGTACCTGTCCAAATGTCTTTTAAAGATTGTAACTGTATCCACATCTTAACACTTCCTCTGGCAGCTCATTCCATCTTGCCCCTCAGGTCCTCTAAATCTTTCCGTTCTCTCCTTAAAACTACACCCTCCAGTTTTAGACTCCCTACCCTGGGAAAAGACTGTGACAATCCATCTTATCTCTGCCCCCTCATGATTTTATAAACTTCTGTAGGTTACCCCTCAGCCTCCTTCCTCGAGGGAGAACAATCCCAGCTTATCCAGTCTCTCGGTAGGTTTTCTGCACATCACCAAGTAATATTAGATTACCTTTGAAATATTTGCAAGAGGTTTTCCAGTCAACAGACAGTCTGATTGACAGGCCAAGCCCCTGCTGGGGAGCAGATGACAACAAAGTGTGACCATACAGGGAGCTTGGGGCAATGGGGAGGGGGTTGGGGGAATCAAGGCATGAATTTGGACTGTGAAGGAAATGTAAGGGAGAGGGGAGAATGTGTCAGTGAATTGTACATCATGGGAGTTCATAATGGGAAAGTATTTAACCGGGCGAGGGGGAATTATGATGCTATTAGGCAGGAACTTGGCAGCGTAAATTGGGAACCAATGTTCTTGGGGAAGTGCACTGCGGAAATGTGGAGGTTGTTTAAGGAGTACTTGCATGTGGTTATGGATAGGTTTGTCCCATTGAGGCAGGGTAAAGATGATAGAGTGAAGGAATCATAGTTGACAAGAGATGTAGAATATCTTGTCAAGAGGAATAAAGAAGCTTACCTGAGATTTAGAAAGCATGGATAAGACAGGGCTCTGGAGAGTTACAAGGTAGCCAGGAGGGAGCTTAAGAATGGGCTTAGGAGAGCTAGAAGGGGGCATGAGAAGTCCTTGGCGAGTAGGATCAAGGAAAACCCCAAGGCGTTCTACACGTATGTGAAGAATAGGAGGATGACTAGAGTGAGGGTAGGACCGATCAGGGATAAAAGAGGAAACATGTGCCTGAAGTCAGAAGAGGTAGGGGAGATCCTTAATGAATACTTTGCTTCAGTATTCACCAGAGAGAGACCTTGACGTTTGTGAGGATGGCCTATGACAGATTGATATGCTAGGGCATGTCAATGTGAGGAAAGATGATGTACTGGAACTATTGAAAAGCGTTAGGATAGATAAGTCACCGGGGCCGGACGGGATATATCCAAGGTTATTACGGGAAGCGAGGGAAGAGATTCCTGCGCCTTTGGCGATGATCTTTGCGTCCTCACTGGCCACCAGAGCAATGCCAGATGATTGAAGGGTGGCAAATGTTGTTCCTTTGTTCAAGAAAGGGAGTAGGGATAATCCTGGGAATTACAGACCAGTGAGTCTTAATTCAGTGGTGGGCAAATTACTGGAGAAGATTCTTAGAGACAGGATTTATGGGCATTTGGAGAAGCATAGGCTGATCAGGGACAGTCAGCATGGCTTTGTGAGGGGCAGGTCGTGCCTTACGAGCCTGATTGAATTCTTTGAGGATGTGACAAAGCACATTGATGAAGGTAGAGCAGTGGATGTGGTGTACATCGATTTTGGTAAGGCATTTGATAAGATACCTCATGGAAGGCTTATTCAGAAAGTCAGGAGGCATGGATTCAAGGAAACTTGGCTGTGTGGATTCAGAATCGGCTCGCACATAGAAGACTGAGGGTAGTGGTAGATGGAGCGTATTCTGACTAGAGGTCGGTGACCAGTGGTGTTCCACAGGGATCTGCTCTGGGACCCCTGCTCTTTGTGATTTTTATAAATGACCTGGATGAGGATGTGGAAGGGTGGGTTAGTAAGTTTGCTGATGATACAAAGGTTGGTGGTGTTGTGGATAGTGTAGAAGGTTGCTGTAGATTAAAACAGGATATTGATAGAATGCAGAGCTGGGCTGAGAAGTGGCAGATGGAGTTCAACCCAGAAAAGTGTGAAGTGATACACTTCGGGAGATCAAATTCGAAGGCAGAATACAAGGTTTATGGCAGGACTTAGAGTGTGGAGGAACAGAGGGATATTGGGGTCCACATCCATAGATCCCTCAAGGTTGCCGCGCAGGTCGATAGGGTTGTTAAGAAGGCGTATGGTGTGCTGGCCTTCATTAGTCGGGGTATTGAGTTCAAGAGCCGCAAGGTGATGTTGCAGCTTTATAGAACTCTGGTCAGACCACACTTGGAGTATTGTGTTCAGTTCTGGTCACCTCATTATAGAAAGGATGTTGAAGCTTTAGAGAGGGTGCAGAGGAGATTTACCAGAACGTTGCCTGGATGAGAGAGCATGTCTTTTGAGGATAGGTTGAGAGAGCTTGGGCTTTTCTCTTTGGTGAGGAGGAGGATGAGAGGGGACTTGATAGAGGTGTACACGATAATAAGAGGCATAGATCAAGTGGACAGTCAGAGACTTTTTCTCAGTGTGACAACGGCAAACATGAGGGGACATAATTTTAAGGTGATTGGAGGAAGGTATAAGGGGGACGTCAGGGGTAAGTTTTTTTAGACAGAGAGTAGTGGGTGCGTGGAACGCACTGCCTGCAGAGGTTGTTGGGGCAGATACATTAGGGACATTTAAGAGACTCATGAATGATAGAAAAATAGGGGGCTATGTGAGAGGGAAGGGTTAGATAGATCTTAGAGCAGGATAAATTGTCGGCACAACATTGTGGACCGAAAGGCCTGTACTGTGCTGTAGTGTTCTATGCTCATCATTGTTCAAGAAGGGAAATAGGAATAACCCTGGAAACTATAGACTGGTGGGTCTCACATCAGTGGTAGGGAAATTATTGGACAGGATCCTTAGGGAGAGGATTTATGTGCATTTGGAAAACCACGGCCTAAATAGAGACAGTCAGCATGGCTTTGTGTGGGGCAGGTCGTCTCTTACTAACTTGATCGAGCTTTTCGAGGAGACGACGAAGGTGATTGATCATTGATGGGGCAGGCACGGTAGCATAGTGGTTAGCATAATGCTTTACAGTGCCAGAGACCCGGGTTCAAACCCGGCCACTGTCTGTAAGGAGTCTGTACGTTCTCCCCGTGTCTGTGTGGGTTTCCTCCGGGTGCTCCGGTTTCCTCCCACATTCCAAAGACGTACAGGTTAGGAAGTTGTGGGCATGCTATGTTGGCGCCGGAAGCGTGGCAACACTTGCGGGCTGCCCCCCAAAATCACTACGCAAAAGATGTATTTCACTGTGTGTTTCGATGTACATGTGACTAATAAAGATCTTATAAAAAAAGGTGGAGGAGTGGATGTTGTCCACATGGATTTTGGTAAGGCATTTGAACAGGTCCCTCATATAAGGCTCATCCAGAAGATTAAGATGCCTGGGATCGATGGTGATTTAGGTGATTGGAGTCAGAATTGGCTTGCCCATAGAAGCCAAAGGACAGTGATAGAAGGGTGTTATTCTGGCTGGAGGTCCGTGACCAGTGGTATTCTGCAGGGATCCAAACTGGGACCTCTGCTGTTTGTGATGTATATTAAGAACTTGGATGAAAATGTGGATGGGTGGGTTTGTAAGTTTGCAAACAATGCAAAGATTGGTGGCATTGTAGATAGTGTGGATAGTGTTGCCAAGTGATACAGCAGGATTTAGATCAGTTGCTGATATGGGCTGAGAAATGGCAGATGGAGTTTAATCCAGGCAAGTGTGAGCTGTTGCACTTTGGGAGATCAAATATAAAGGGGCAGTACACTGTTAATAGCAAGCATTGATGTATAGAGGGTTCTTGGGTCCCAAGCTCCCTGAAAGTGGCTACACAGGTGGATAGGGTGGTAAAGAAGGTGTATGGCATGCTTGCCTTTATAAGTCAAGGAACTGAGTTCAAGAATCAGGAAGTTCTATTGTAGCTTTATAAAACTCCAGTTTTGCCACATGTGGAGTATTGCATTCAATACTGGTCACCCTATTATAAGAAGGATGTGGAGGCTTAGGAGAGGGTGCAGAAGTGGCTTAACAGGATGCTGCCTGGATTAGAGAGCATGTGCTATGGGGAAAGTTTGGACAAATTGGATTGTTCCTCTGGAGCAGTGGAGGCTGAGGGGAGATCTGATAGAAGTTTATAAAATTATGAGTGGCATAGATAGTCGACAGCCAGTATCTTTTTCCCAGGGTCAAAATGTCTAATACTAGAGGGCATACATTTAAGGTGAGGGGGGAAAGTTCAAAGGAGATGTGCGAGACTAGGTTTTTTTGCACAGAGTGTGGTGGGTGCCTGGAATGCACTGTCAAGGGTGGTAGTGGAGGCAAATATGTTGGAGATATTTAAGAGGCTCATAGATAGGCACATGGATGTGCAGAGAACGGAGGGATATGGACATTGTGTAGGCAGAAGGGATTATAGTAGTTAGTCGTTTAATTACTAGTTTAATTAGTTTGGCACAACATCGTGGGCCGTAGGCTACCCATGCTGTACTGTTCTATGCTCTATGTTCTATGAGATGAGAAGTTTGGATAACCATGGCGGAGGGCAAGTTTGGACAACTGCAGGGTGGGAAAGTTTGGACAACTGCGGGGTGGGCAAGTTTGAACAACTGCGGGGTGGGCAAGTTTGAACAACTGCGGGGTGGGCAAGTTTGGACAACTGCGGGGTGGGCAAGTTTGGACAACTGCGGGGTGGGCAAGTTTGGAAAAAACGTTGGGTAGGCAAGTTTGGATAATTGTGGGATAGGGACTGATGTTTATCTTGAGAAAATACTAGGCAAATTTTTCACACTCAAAGAGTGGACTCAGGAGTCTACAACCATTATTATAACATGAATGACGGTAGAAAAGCACATACCTTTGCTGTAATTCTGTCTGGTTATTTTTAAAGTCTTTCACCTCAAAGGGAAATGTGCTTCCTTTAATCTCTTCTTTTTCTGAGACAGTCCCTGGGGGTCAATGAATACTTACAGTACTTCCACTACATTCTGTGGATCCTTTACTGGATTCACAAGCTCTTCTCAGCTTGATGGAACAGGTGGGTGGATTTTATGGGGATATTGTGCACTTATTCTGCTCTTTTCATTTGGCTTCTAATTTAGAGACTTGAGGTGTTCAGTGCTTTCCATGATACTGAATTACAAATTACTTAAGATAGCCAAATTTAAAAAGTATTCCCCATATCCCCTCCCGTATGATGGGGTTGAAATCAAAAAAGGCCAAATACAGTGGTTGATGCAGCCCTTTACATTTTCCTTGAATTGGAAGCCATAAGCAGGGAATGTTTGGCTTACTGTAGGGTGGGCAATGGAATATTAATTTTTAGATAAGCTCACATGCAAGTTTCTTAATGCTGAAGAATGTGGGGCCAAACAATCATACCACATTAGAAAAAGCTGCAGTTATTTTGAGACCCTTTCTCGATCAAAGGAAGTGCAGTTCATTTAATTTAGTGGATGGCTGACAATGCAAGTCTGATTGATAAGTTCACAATCAGCTAAGCCTCAGATTTTACCTCAGAATCACCACCCAACCCCTACACACATCCCCTTTGCCAATCTGCATCAATGAAGCTCCTAGGCTTTGGATGAGATACCAAGAACATCTCTTTCACAAGCTTTTGAGTCGTTCATCCGATGGCACTGTATTTTTAAAACAATTCTAACTTGCAATTACTTCTCAATAGAGTGAACAGCTTTTCTGAATGGTAAAACACAATGACTATTAAAGCAACCGGAAGAGATTTGTTACAATTATTTTCCTGTAAATTTGTGATCTTATCCACTGGTCTGGAATGTTAGATCACATGGGATCTAGGGAAAGCTCGCCAACTAAATACAAAATTGGTGGTGCTAGGGGGTCAGAGGGAGGTAGTGGAAGGTTGTTTTTCCAGATTGATGGCATGGGATTGGTTCCGGGTCCCCTGTTGCTTGGATGAAAATGTTGGTGGTATGATTAGTAAGTTTGCAGATGATGCCAAAATTGATAGTATGGTGGACAGTAACGAATGTTCTCTAACATTACAACAGGAACTAGATCAACGGGAAAGTTGGCAAAGGAATGGCAGCTGGAATTTAACTCAGACGAGTGTGAATGATGAATTTGGGGAAGTTAAACCAACTCAGGACTTATACAGTCAATAACAGGGCCCTAGGGAGTGTTGTAGAACAGAGGGACCGAGGGGTTCAAGTACATAGTTCCCTGGAAGTGATGACACAGGTAGGCAAGGTGGTGAATAAGGCATATGGCATGCTTGCCTTCATCAGATGGGGCATTTGAGTACAAGAGCTGGGATGTCACATTATGGGGCTTTGATGAGACTGCACCTGGAATATTGTGTGTAGTTCTGGTTGCCATATATCGGAAAGATGTGATGAAGCTAAAGAGGGCGCAGGAAAGATTCACAGGGATGTTGCCGGGACTGGAGGGCCTGAGTAACAAGGGGAGTGGATAGGTTAGGACTTGTCTTCCTTGGAGCGAAGGAGGCTTAGGGGTGAACTTATCGAGGTTTTTTTATAACCATGAAGGGGCATAGATAAGGTGGGTGATCACAGTCTTTTCCCCAGGGTAGGAGAGTCGAAAGCTAGAGGCCATAGGTTTAAAGTGAGAGGGGAAAGATTTAAAGGAGACCCAAGGGGAAAGTTTTTCCACACAGAGGCAGAAGGAGTATTATCAAGTGGAATAGATGGAGTAGACAGCAGGCATCTCTTTCCTAGGACACCAGTGCTCAATACAAGACGGCATGGCTTTAAAGTAATGGGTGAGAAGTTCAAGGGAAATATCAGAGGAAGGTTTTTTACCCAGAGAGTGGTTGGGGCATGGAATGCGCTGCCTGGGGCGGTGGTGGAGGCAGGTACATTGGTCAAATCCAAGAGTTTGCTAGATAAGCATATGGAAGAATTTAAAATAGAGGGATATGTGGGGGTGAGGGGTTAGGCGAGGTTTAAAGGTCGGCACAACATTGTGGGCTGAAGGGCCTGTATTGTGCTGTACTGTTCTATGATTCCATGAAGTGGTAGAGGCTGGTACAATTAGTATGTTTAAGAGACATTTGGGACAGGTTCATGGATAGGAAAGGTTCAGAGGGATTTGGGCCAAATGCAAGCAAATGGGACTAGCCTGAAGGCATCTTGGTCAGCATAGACGAGTTGGGCCTCTTAAACATAGTAATTGAACCTGATTTCACCAGCTGCTTCTGCAGACATCAACCACTCTCTCCATAAAAAACTCCCCCCTCAAGTCCCTTTAAAACTCCTACTTTGCACTTTAAACTGTGTCCTCATGATGTTGACTGTCTAACTTATCTATCCCTCTTGTAACCTTATATACTCCTGTTAGGTCACCTCTCAGTCTCCTTCACTCCAGGGAAAACAAGCCCAGTCATCCCTCCCATAACTAAAGTCCTCAAATCCAGGCAACAACCAGGTCAGTCTCCTCTGCACTCTCTCCAGCACAACTATGGATACGAAATTGAGAACCCCATATTGCGATGTGCAGGATATGTGTGGTCTTACATTGATCCCTGAACATAATTTTCCTGAATCCATAATTTTAACAAAACAGTACTATAACACTACAGTCTATAATACTTCTGATTGAGATCCATTCTTTTCAGAGGAGTCACTATCATTACTTTGGTGACAGAAGTTGGTATAAAGATCACAAATGCACAAAACATTTCTGATACAAGTTATGACAACATAAAACAAATTGCTTTGTGGTTTTGTTTGTTGATCAACATTCAGATGGAACTTCTAATAATAGTTTTCCAAGTTTGCAATGGACTGGTAACATCTTGAAATTGTCACAAAACTGGTTGTCTTAAGAAAAACTTTCAATACACAATCACCACTAGTTTGGGCCAATTTTCATGTGACCAATTGGTTACAAATATGGTTAAGTGCATTCACCTGTGAATGGAAGAGGAGGTAGTTATGGACACATCTCACCAACATGTCAAAGCAATGATTTCTAAAAGTGCACTAATATCAATTGGTAATTTCCTTAAACTAGCCATAATATTACAGTGTATAGTTCTGGTAAAGAAACACTGCAATGCAGAAATACAATTACTTCCTTGTCAAGAGTGCTCACCTTTGCCATCTGGGCCTGTACACCACTGGCTTTGAGTGACGCTACTGCCTTCTGTGCAGCTGCTGGGCTGTCAAAATCTACGAAGCCATAGCCTGTAAAAACAGTCACATTATCAACACCAGGTATGTGCAATGCATCCAACAGAAGTGAACTGCGACAAAAGAGCCACGCACCCTACTCAGATCGGATTAAAATGAAATTAACATGAGTTTTACCAATTTTTTTCTCTTATTCTAAAATTATATTCTGTTTAAACTGAAAGAGTATATGGAGCTGTGGTAAGGAACCAATATCATCAAAAATCAAGCTTTGTTTGCTGGCCAGAAACAGAGGCACATTGACAATGAAAGATTGGTTGTAAAGCCTGATTTAATTAATTAGCAATAAACATTTGGCTGTAACCTTATTCTGTCAATATTCCTTAATTTAATGGTCTTAACAGAATGCACTTCCACATTGAACATTCATGTGGAGGAACAATGCTTCTCTTTACCTGTTATGTCAGACTTGAACCATTCACTGAAAACTAACTGAGCAACAGGGGAAAACCCCACGTTTTGTGAATTAGAAGGAAGAATTGCCTTCAAAGCTGACAGATTATTTTTCAGCTTTATCACAATCGTGTTAAAGTCTATGCAATAGTTTAGCATTAAGGAAGGGTCCAAAATAGTCTTGTCTAATTTCACATACTTTATATATATCAATGTGCATGCAAATCCACTGTACGATAATCAGATGCAAATACAGAATATAGTTGTGTGAATGCCAAAGATACATTGATGAGAAATGTTAAAACAATTAAGACAACATTCTCTGGAGAGAGTTATGAAACAAAGGGACCTTGGAGTACAAATACATGGTTCACTGAAAGTGGGGTCACAGGTAGACAGGGTGGTGAAGGCGGCTTTTGGCACGCTGGCCTTCATAAGTCAGGGCATTGAGTATTAAAGTTGGGAGGTCATGGTGCAGTTGTACAGGACACCGGTGAGGCCGCACTTGGAGTATTGTGTTCAGTTTTGGTCGCCCTGCTATAGGAAAGATGTTAGATTGCAGAAAAGATTTAGAAGGATGCTGCCAGGACTTGAGAGACTGAGTTTTTGGGACAGGTTGGACAGGCTAAGACTGAGAGTTGATTTTATAGAGGTGCATAAAATCATGAGGGGCATAGGTAGGGTGAAAGCACTCAATCTTTTACCGAGTTGGGGTATCAAGAACTAGAGGACATAGGTTTAAGATGAGAAGGGAAGGATTTGAAAGGAACTTGAAGGGCAACTTTTTTTTACACAAAGGGCAGTATCAGCTATGCGGAATCAGCTGCCAGAGGAAGTGGTTGAGGCAGGTAAAATAACTTTTAAAAGATAGTTGGACAGGTACATGGGCCAAACGCTGGCAAATGGGACTAGCTTGGATGGGGCAGCTTGGTTGACATGGACCAGTTGGGCCGAAGGGCCTACTTCCATGCTGCATGACTCGATAACTCTTTAACTTTGAAAAAAATGTGACAAAGATATATTAATTAACAGAGTAAGAAATTTTTAATTGATTTATTTTGGCCCTAGAACAATCCCCAAGTAAGAACAATCATTTTAACATCAGTATTCTGGAATTCTCGATATGACCATAAATAGCTTCTAAGAAATATTGAAACATAGTGGGACAAATTTTTCTTTGGACCAGAATCGGTATGGTCGGCTTTGGCCTATGCCAGCTGAATCTCCTGCAAAGACCAGCTATGGCCAAATACCAAAGTCCTGACTTAGAACCTCTGGGCCAGAAGAAAGTAGCTGCCTTGAGAAGGAAAGTTCAATTTGCCAATTGGAAACAACCACTTTCCTTCCTTACCCTTTCAAGATATAGATCTTCATTCAGGTTAACAAGAATTCTATCTGATGTACAGCTAATGTAATTGGGAATATTGACACAGGAGAAAACTTGCACTTTTTGCTTCAATTTGTTGTTTTTCAGAAGAATGAAATGGCAAAGATAAAATTCCTAGATATATTTCTTTACATTTCCAATATGCACAATTCAACTTAAAATTTACATTTTCACTGTTACAAATTAATCAATACTATTTGTTAAAAAAAGACAAATATTATGCAGTATTGAAGAAAAAGGCTGTTCTTTACTTCATCGATCATTCTACCAGGAAATCTGTTCCAACATTTAATCCATCGATCTCAAAGATAATCAAGTAAAACTCTACAATATTGGTCTCTATTCATCTTTCAAGCCTGGTCAGTCATTTTCTATAGACAGATCCAAGATCTCTGCAGCACACGATGGAACATGTTGAAGTCAAAATATAAAAAAATATTGTTTCACACAGGCAGTGGAGAACACATAAATGGCCCAACTGATAAAACACAACTAATAATCTTGCATCATGGTCAGTCTACAGCACAAAATTCTGTGTTACATTATTTGGATGTCCCTGAATTGTCTGAAAAATAGTTGATTTCAAACTGAGAGCAAGGTTGGGGGTTAGATGAGGGAAAGAAGGAGCAGAAGAGAATTTAATGAGTTTTTTTGTAGCCCCGGGAAAATCAGTTGAATCTACATTATACTGGTAGATTTTTTTTATTCGCATTGGGAAATCGCTACAAAAATGATCATAACAATCAGGTCACAAAAAATTGCAGTAACATTCACACAGCTATAGAGCTGTGCTTTGAACTAAAAAACGCCATTGAATTCAACTAACAAACAGATTGACAGGGTTTTCAACAGAAATAGATGTTGCTATGATAACATGGAGCATGCATTTGTCATATGTCAGCACGCAGCCCACAAACCTATATAATCAATATGCTTCAATGTCAATCTTATTTATTTTTAAAAACTAATGCAATTTTAGTTTCTAAAAAGGTAAAAAAAGAGTGTTTTTTGGTCAGATTTAAAGGAATGATGAAAGATTGTTTGGTAGAATTTCTTCATGCTGCAGCCTGGTTAAGATTAGCAGCAAGCCCAAAGAAATAATGCAAACTGCCACTTATGCTCTTTATCTTGGGATTTCTGCTAATCATCTCCCCAGGTTGCTCTGGAGGTTGCTCAGAATTTTTCCTCTATACACTTTATTCAATTAATTTTGAACCTAAATGTATTCTGCTCAGCTGAGTCCTTGACAGAACTGCTAACTTCATGTTTTAGGGTGTACTAGTAGGCAAAGTATTTGTTAAGTCGATATCCAGTAACAATTATGATTGGATACATGAAGAGTCGATGTAAAAAAATACTGTCTTGGCACTTCATTGAGAAAAGTAGGAACTGGACAAGACACACAGCGTCGCACCAAATGCAAGAACTGTCAAGATGGCAAGATATTTCAATTAGAAATGGCTAGATAATCCCAATCTTGTGTTTTTAACCTGTGTAATGGAGGTAAGGAGTTCCTTGGTTTTTAGGTCTGTAAATGGAATAAAGCAGCAACGATGAGTTTTTTTTAAAAAACAAGGAACACAAATCGAAGAGACGTCGAAACACCTATTCATTTTCTGTCAGTCATCCACATGGGATATTAGCATAGTTTTCCCATCTCCATTAGCACATCCTGACCTGCTATTTGCAACGCATCACATTTCTTTGCCACCCTCCAACTGCCCCATTAACAACCCATCTCCACGACCATCTTGCCTCGAACCTATCAGAGATGTTCTTTGTGTCCTGTACATACCCAGACCCCCACCTTCTCTGCAACTTCAAAGTAACTTGTTTTTTTATCTCTCTGTCCCGGTTTTGACAAAGGGTCTTCAAACTGAAACATAAACTCTGATTTTCTTTCCACAGATGCTGCCTGACCTGCTGAGGTTTTCCAGCATTTTCTGTTTAGTTCGTTCAATAACTTTATTTTCTGGATATGACTAATATTAGAGTCATAGAGTTGTCCAGCATAGAAACAGGCCCTTCAGCCATGACGATGACCATCTATATTAACCCCACATGCCTGCATTGATTCCATGTCCCTCTATGTCCTGCTCGTTCAGGTACCTGTCCAGATATCTTTTAAACGTTATTACTGTTCCTGCCTCCACCACCTCCAGTAGCAGCTCATTCCAGATACTAACACTTTTTAAGTGAAAAATTTACCCCTCAGGTCTCCTTTAAACCTCCTTCCATTCACCTTAAACCTGTACCATCTAGGTTTATGCACAATGGGAAACAGACTCTGGCTATCTACTCTATGCCCCTCATTATTATATCTCTGTCACGTCACCTCTCAGCCTCCTTTGCTCCAGGGAAAACAGACGTGGCCTATCTCATCTCTTCTGATAACTCAAGCCCTCCAATTGATGTATCAATTGGGGCAGCACAGTAGTGTAGCGGTTAGCGTAACGCTATTACATTGCCAGTGACCTGGGTTCAATTCCGGCCGCTGTCTGTAAGGAGTTTGCACATTCTCCCCCGTGTCTGCGTGGGTTTCCTTGGGGTGCTCTGGTTTCCTCCCACATTCCAAACACGTACGGGTTAGGAGTTGTGGGCGTGCTGTGTTGGCGCCGGAAGAGTGGCCACACTTGCGGGCTGCCCTCAGCATATTCTTAGCAACGCAAAAAGACGTATTTCACTGTGTGTTTCGATGCACATGTGACTGATAAATAAATATCGTATCTCATCTTTGTGAATCTTTTTGGCACCCTCTCTAGCTGAACTACATCTTTCTTATCATGTGGTGACCAGAGAGCAAGTTCGGTACAACACTGACATGACATCCCAACTCTTGTACTCAGTGCCCTGCTTGATGAAGGTAAGCATGCGAAAGGCCTTCTTCACCACCTTGTCTACCTGTGTTCCCATTTTCAGGGAACTACGCACTTTAACCCCTTGATCTCTCTGTTCAACAACACTCCCCAGGGTCCTGTTATTCAATGTATATGTCCTGGCCTGGTTCAACTTCCCAAAACGCATCACTTCACACTTGGTTGAGTTAAATTCCATCTGTCATTCCCTTGCCCACTTTCCCAGTTGATCTACTGTAACCTTAAGAAGGTTATCAAAAATTACAGGGGATCCTGATCAGCTGAGCAAGTGTGCCAAGGAATGGCAAACGGAGCTTAATTCAGATACATCAAGGTGTTGGATTTTGGATAGTTAAATCCTGGTAGAATTTTCACAGTGAACAGCAGGGCCCTGGGGACTGTTGTAGAACAGAGGTCCTTGGTGTACACAGTGGAGTCACAGGTAGACAGGGTGGTGAAGGCAGCGTTTGGCACGCTGGCCTTCATAAGTCAGGGCACTGAGTATAAAAGTTGAGAGGCCACGGTGCGGTCGTACAGGATGCTAGTGAGACCACACTTGGAGTATTGTGTTCAGTTTTGGTCACCCTGCTATAGGAAAGATGTTATTAAACTGGAAAGAGTGCATAGGCTAGGTCTTTATTCCTTGGAGGGTAAGAGACTGAGGGGTGATCTTACAGAGGTGAATAAAACTATGAGCAACATAGATCGGGTGAATGCACTCAGTCTTTGTCCCTAGGGTTGGGGAATCAAGAACTAGAGGGCATAGATTTAAGGTGAGAGGGGAAAGATTTAATAGGAACTTGAGGAGCAAGCTTTTTATACAAAGGGTGGTACACATGTGAAACGAGCTGCCAGAGGAAGTGGTTGAGGCAGGTACAATAACAACTTTTAAATAACAGTTTTCCTGCATGGGTAGGAAAGGTTTAGAAGGCTATGGGCCAAACGCTGGCAAATGGGATCAGCTTGGACAGGGCATCTTGGCCGGCATGGACCAGTGGGACCAAAGGGCCTGTTTCCGTGCTGTATAACTCTTACGAACTCTCTGAACCTCAGACAAACCTTCCTCACTCTCCACCACACCACCAATTCTGACGTCATCTGCAAACTTACTAATCATGCCACCTATTTCACATCTAAATCATTAATATGTATCTGATAAACAAAAAGAGGACCCAATACCGATCCCTGTGACACACCACTGGTCACAGGCATCCAAACTGAAAAGCAACCGTCCACTACAACCCTCTGCCTCCTATCACCAAGCCAATTTTGTATCCAAATTGCTAACTCACTCTGTGTCCCATGTATTCTAACCTTCCAGACCAGTCTACCATGCAGGCAAGAATGTTGCCGGGACTTGAGGACCTGAGTTACAGGGAAAGGTTGAATAGGTTTGGACTTTATCCCCTGGAGCGCAGAAGAATGTGGGGGGGGGACATCTTATAGAGGTATATAAAATTATGAGGGGTATAGATAGGGTGAACGTATGCAGGGTTTCTCTCATCTGGTTGGGTGAGACTAGGAAGAGAGGACATAGGTTTAGGGTTAAAGGTGAGATACTTAAGGGTGGTGTGAGTGTGGAACGAGCTGCCAGCAGAATTGGTGGATGAGGGTTCAATTGTAACATTTAAGAGGAGTTTGGATAGGTACGTGGATGGGAGGGGTTTGGAGGGATATGGTCTGGTTGCAGGTAGAGGGGACTAGACCGAAGATCAGGTCAGCATGGACTAGGTGGGCAGAAGGGCCTGTTTCTGTGCTGTAATACTCTATGACTCTATGTCCTTTGACCTGTAAAGCCCATGTAGACAATGTCTAACACGCTACCCTCATCAATCAAAAAATTCCTGAGACATGCTTTTGTGAGACAGCACAAAGCCATCCTGACCATCTGAAACCAGTCCTTGCCTTTCCAAATGGAAATGCATTCTGCCCTGAGAATACCTTCCAATATCTTTCCCACCATTGATGTGATGCTCACTGGCTTGTAGTTCTCTGGCCTTTCTCTGCTCCCCTTCTTAAATAAAAGCACAACTTTAGTTATCCTGCAGTCTTCTGTTATCTCACCAGTGGCTAACGAAGATGCTAAAACCCCTGCCAAGGCCCCAGTAATCTCCACTCTTGCTTCTTGTAAAGTCCAAAGATATACCTGGTCAGGCCCTGGGGATTTATCCACCTTTAGGTGTTTCAAGGCCTCCAACATCTCCTCCTTTGTCCTGCTGACATGCTCCAGGAGATCACTACTCCTCCTCCTGTACACACAAGCTTCCATGTCCTTCTCCAGGGTTAATACAGACAAGAAGTATTCATTTAAGACTTTGCCCATTTCCTGCGGTTCCACACACAGGACACCAAACTGATCCTTAAGCTATCCTTCTGCTCTTAACATACTTACAGAATCTTTCAGGATTCTCCTTTACCTTGTCTGCCAGGGACATCTTGTGGCCCCTTTCTGACCTCCTAATTTTCTTTTTCAGAGTACTCCTCCATCCCTTATACTCTTCAAGGGACCAGCTTGATCCCAGCTGCCTGTACCTGACATATGCCTCCTCCTTTTTCCTGACCAGACTTTTAATCTCTCTCATCAACCAAGTTTCCTAATCATGCTGACCTTTTAGGAGATAATATAAGAAATTACCATAAAAACAGTAAAACTTAATGTATACATTTCCATATCTAACATCGAATGAAAAACAAGCAACTAAACTGGAATGACAATACAAAACGTGGCAATGTCAGTACTGATAATACTGACATCAAAAAATCACCGTCTTCTTAAGAAATACTGACACTACTAATACATAGTTACTGTAATAAATAATATTGTGGATAAAACCATGAGGCATTCCCTTTTGTGAATGTGATGTGTAGTTTCTAAACAAGAACTACAGACAGCATTACCTAATAAAAAATGAAAACATCTTCTGTTCAAGCCTTCAGGCAACCAATTTCATTAAAATGTGAGATCTGTAGGTCCCACTGGTCATTTAACAACTTATTTACTAAAGGAACATTTGTTAAGGAATAAGTGTAATCTCCGGTTTATTCTTTCACATCACATAAAATACAGCAGCAAATCTTTTAGCTGCAATGTGAAAATGAGCACATTGAGTCATCCATGCAATAATTTAAGTGATATTGAAGAGGTTGAGCAATGATTCTACTCTTCTTAAGCAGATGCAAGGAAAAATTTTGCTTCTACCATTGAAGTTGAGGGATATTTTCCAGCTCTCGGGACACATTTTGCAAACAGCTTGGCTGTAAAATGACAATCAGAGACAATGCTCTGTCTGATTCATGCTACAGAAAAAAAACCACCCTCTGCTGCTTTAATTAGTGGCAATATCTTCAGCAGGCATCTCCTGATCTCCATATCTGTTGTAGAGTGATGGAGTTAATGTTTCAGGTAAATGGTAACCTCCCTCAGAACTTGCTATATAAGGCAATCTGCCTTATAAAAAGCCAATCTGAGTAACTGTATGAAGAATTGTATTGGAAGTGTGAAAAATACTGTAGGCTGCAGTTAAGAGCATGTTTTAGCTTAGAAAGTGAAAAGCAATCAAATCAGATTACAATTTTCAGAAACAAAAATATCAAGCTACCCAATACAGAATATTGATTGTCGTGATACACTCCCATTATCATCTTGGAGTGTATACAAGTGCAAGTGTACCTTTAAGAACTAAATGGACCACACACATGTGGTGTGACTGTGATACATTGCTGTACCAGACACTGCTGTTTAGAACATAGAGCACTACAGCACAGTACAGGCCCTTTGGCTCACAATGTTGGGCTAACATTTTATCCTGCTCTAAGATCTATTTAACCCTTCCCTCCCACATAGCCCCCTATTTTTCTATCATTCATGTGTCTGGGAGTTACTGCCTTTAAAATGGCTATTCTGTCGACAGCTCCAGCTGTACTTTTTGTTGTGCAAACTGCAATTAAAATACCCTATAGATACTACTTTGGGATTAGGGTCATGTCCTCTTATTTGGGAAATATCTGCTGGTTTTTGACACCATTGTCAGGGAAATTTAGGTCCTTCCAATATTCTCCATCTAGGCCTCTCAAAACTTAATTAAATCTCATTTCAGCCTATTCCATTCCAAAGAAAACAACCCCAGCTTGCCCAATCTTGCCTTATTGATACAATTTTCTGATCCTAACCCTAACCCTACAGTGCAGGCACGGTAGTGTAGCGGTTAGCGTAATGCTATTACAATGCCAGCGACCCAGGTTCAATTCCAGCCATTGTCTGTAAGGAGTTTATACGTTCTTGCCATGTCTGCGTGGGTTTCCTCCGGGTGCTCCGGTTTCCTCCCACATTCCAAAGACGTAAGGGGTTAGGAGATGTGGGCACGCTATGTTGGCGCCGGAAGCATGGCGACACTTGCGGGCGGCCCTCAGAACATACTCAGCAATGCAAAAAGACACATTTCTCTGTGTGTTTTGATGTACGTGTGACTAATAAATAAATATCTTACCTTGTCTTTGTCAGTCTCCAGTACGTCCATCTTTCCTGCAGTACGGTGTCCAGAAATGTACACAGCACTTACACTGTGGTCTAAGCAATGCAGTGCACAGTTTAGCATATCCTCTCTGCACTGACATTCTATGCTTCAACTAATAAAGGAAAGTTTCCCACGTGGTTTTTTTACAACCTGCCTTACCAACTACCTTTAACAATTAATGGATATACACTCCAAGAGCCTTGTGTTCTTCCACAACATGCAATAACTTTCCATTTAATGTCTGTTGTCTTGCCTTGTACCAACTTCCCCCAGACTGCCCTCCCTTCCCCTAAATGTATTATTCTAGACCATCTAAAACTTTCCTCATTTTCAATCACACAGTGGACGTTTGTATCATTTGCAAATATTTAGATCTAAATCCCTTGAATCTCTTTCTGAAACATCTTCCACTGCTCTGAGATTGAAGGAACAGGAGATAAGATATTTATTTATTAGTCACATGTACACCAAAACACAGTGAAAAACATCTTTTTGCATTGCTAAGAATATGCTAGGGGCAGCCCGCAAGTGTCACCACCCTTCCGGCACCAACATAGCATGCCCGCAGCTCCTAATCCGTACGTCTTTGGAATGTGGGAAGAAACCGGAGCACCCGGAGGAAACCCACGCAGACACAGGGAGAATGTACAAACTCCTTACAGGCAGCAGCCGGAATTGAACCTGGGTCACTGGTGCTGTAAAGCGTTACACTAACCACTATGCTACCATGCCATGTAAAGTAAATAGATTATGGGGTTCTTTAAGCAAACCAGTGAAAATAGCATGCAATGGAAATGTTAGGATGCTCAAAAGGTGCGAGTGGACTCAGCTATTTGACGTCTATGTAGAACACATAGGAATACGAAGATTTAGATCGAAATATTTTATTATCAAGGTCACTGAAGGAGGATCACTGTGCAAGAGGAAGGAGATACTGTTGATGGTGATAGGGCCAGTGACAAATAAGCATCAGTGAATCCATGAGCATCACCTTGATGGGTCCTCGTATTTGGATCCAATAGAAATCTTCAACGTTTTAGTCTAACTCTGGAGCTTTTTTTGAGAGCTGCATGTTCAACACATGCAAGGGAAGACCAGAGGAAATGTTTACCAAAATGTGGTCACAGTGAAGACATGGGCAGTGAGGTGCATCTTCCAGATATTATTAGAAAGGGTGTTGCAGGATTGCTTAATGTGATGCAGATTGGCTGTTGAAAGAATTCAGGCAAAAGTAATTAATGCAGTGGACAGAGTGTTCAAGGGAGCATGGAGAAAGGCTGCAGTAGAGAATTGGTTTATTGGAATTGGTTTATTATTGTCACTTGTACCGAGGTACAGTGAAAAACTTGTCTTGCCTACCGGTCGTACAGGTCAATTCACTACACTGTGCAGTTACATTGAGTTAGTACAAAGTGCATTGAGATAGTACAGGTAAAAACAATAACAGGACAGAGTAAAGTGTCACAGCTACAGAGAAAGTGCAGTGCAATAAGGTGCGAGGTCACAACAAGGCAGATCGTGAGGTCAGAGTCCATCTCATCGTATAAGGGAACCATTCAATAGTCTTATCACAGTGGGGTAGAATCTGTCCTTGAGCCTGGTGGTACGTGCCCTCAGGCTCCTGTATCTTCTGCCTGATGGGAGAGGAGAGAAGAGAGAATGACTCGGGTGGGTGGGGTCTTTTGAGTCATAGAGTCATACAGTACAGAAAAAGTCCCTTTGGCCCAACCAGTCCATGGCCAATCAAGTTGCCCACCTGAACTAGTTCCATTTGTCTTTGTTTGGTCCGTATTCCTCTAAACCTTTTCTATCCCTGTACCTGTCTAAAGGTCTTTTAAACATTGTCATTGTACCCACCTTGACCACTTCCTCTGGCAGTTCGTTCCACGTACCCACCACCCTCTGTGTAAAAAAACTTGGCCCTCAGGTCCCCTTTAAATCTTTCCCCTCTCACCTTAAGTCTGTGCCCTCTAGTTTTAGACTCCCCTACCCTGGGAAAAAGACGGTGACCATTCACCTTATCTATGGCTCTCATGAGTTTATAAACCTCTGTAAAGTCACCACTCAGCCTCCTACACTGCAGGGAAAAAAAGTCCCTGCCTATCCAGTCCCTCCTTCCTACTCAAACCCTCCAGTATGGAAATGATGCTTATGAAACAGAGTTTCATATGATTGTGATTCTGCAAAGCGTGCATCAGGTAAGAGGATGGTGATAGTGGCATCCTTTTCTTTGTCCTTGGGTCATGTCATACAGTCAGTGGGAACTTCTTAAGTCACAAGGGCTAGAAGGGAAAGAAATCCTGGCATTGCCCTTTCGAAAAGCAGCCACAAGGAATTCAAATATATATTCACTGCCAAGGATGCAGGCATCAGCACTTTGGAGATTACCGGGTCACAAATATGAGACATAATTGCCTAGTGAAGATGACAATTGATATCGCTGTGGATAGCTGATACACAGGTCACAACTGGCTGTGTATGACAGTCAGTTCACTGAAGGACAGAAGCTATATCATGACAAAAGTCCACAAATAAAGTTAAAATACACCGATTGAGTCTGGCACAGGTGATATTGATGAAAATGATGAGACTGCATGAGCTCTGATGTGGAGCATATGGCCGCAAGACTTTTGCTATTTGTAGAATCGTTAAATGGACTAAATCATGCAAATTGACTCAGCTGCTTAAAGTCAGGGCTGCATTATAATGTGGAGGCAGTGTTCTGAAGATCTAACACTTTATTCTGCAGTCTGTATTGCTTCACCCTGTGCCACCTCAATGCACTGTGTAATGAATTGATCTGTGTGAACGGTATGCAAGATGGGTTTTTCACTGTACCTCGCTACAAGTGACAACAATAAACCAATCCCAATAAGGACAGTTGTTCCAGAAGGCATGGGTTTACTAATATCAGTCCAAAAGACCTCAACAAGAGTGCAATACGACAAACCAACAATACTCGTGGCAGTTTAAATTCCTGGAGGTGATCCAGAAAAGGAAAATCAGAAGAGGAGACTTTGTGGTTTCCAAAGTGACAGCAGGAAGGAGGAAAGTTCCATTCTCTGCAGTGAATTACAGTGGGTGCCAGGATACATGACATGGTATGAAAATACACAAAAACAGAAAGCCTGAAGAAGCAACCAAAGCAGAGATCGTTGTAAAAATGAAAAATCCTGCAGATGCTTAGCATCTGAAATAAAATCAGAAAATGCAAGAAAAACTCAGCAGGTCAGGCAGTAACTATGCAAAGAGAAACAGTTCATGTTTCAGATCGAAGACCCTTCATCAGAACCAATGCTGCCTGACCTGATGTGTTGTTTTCAGTATTTTCTGTTTTTCTTGTTGTGACTGGGTTCATGGCATCCAGTAAGGCACCAAATAGAATTTATAGTTGTAACAATTATCATTATTGATGAAAGCTTTAAGCTTCTGTAATGCATGCTGGTGACACTAAGAAGGTGCTATTGCAAAATCAGAATCAGGTTTATTATCACTGACATATGTCGTGAAACTTGTCGTTTTGCAGCAGCAGTACAGTGCAAGACATAAAAATTACTATAAATTACAAAAATAAATAAATAGTGCAAAAAGGGGAATAATGAGGTAGTGTTCATCGACTGTTCAGAATTCTGATGACAGAGAGGAAGAAGCTGTTCCTGAATCATTGAGTGTGGGTCTTCAGGCTCCTGTACCTCCTCCCCAATGGTAGTAACGCGAAGAGGGCATGTCCCGTATGGTGAGGGTCCTTAATGATGGATTAATACAGAGTATTTAATAAAATGTATTCCGAATTATGAAGATGATTATAATAAAGCAACAATCAATCAGGGTGTCTGACTGGGAGTGAATAAGGCCTATGTGGGGAAGATATACAGTTAAATAATATGTGAAGAATTTAATAAGATCTTTAAGAATTGAGTGTTCCATGTGGTTTGATTTTGACAGACCACTGTACCAGAACCTGCTGTGTAGTTGCAGTGTCTCTAACTCTATTATTTGCTATGGGAGCAGCAACACAAGAGACTCGATAGACACCATACTTGGCTTTCAATGGATCTGCATAAAGACTCTGCATAAAGAAAAAGCAAGGTAACTCTGTCTGCTCTTCATAATTTCCACATCTCATAACGACCAGAGTTGCTTTTATTGCTCTCATTCAAATTCCCGCCAAATAGTTTAATCACAGTGGCCAAGGTAATGAATTTTGACCAGCTGCTTTGCTTTAAAAATAAAAAGAGATCATGCCTCTTATTGATGAGTAATAATTAACCTTTCCAAAAGCAAACAAAAGAATTAAACAGATTCCAAGAGCTTTGAGCAAAATTGTGCAGAATTCACCAAAATAATACTTTACAGAGCATAATATTGAGGAGATGCTAAACGCTGAAAGCTTGATCATTTTTGATACAATGCCAGTGGATCTCTCGTCTTTACTTTAAGCCATAAGGAGTGGTCTTAATCACAGAGTCGGGTAGGAAGGAAAGTGGAGCTCAAGAGGAGATGACATGGAAAATGATTTGTTTGAGCTTATGTGTGACGTTGGTTGAGGGCATCATCTTAACAGGGAGATTTGGAGAAGGTGGTGCAGGATTTGACTGTATTTGGAAGACTTTTGGAATTAGATGAGGAGGAGCATGAAGTGGAGGTGTGGAAACTACAATGTGAAAGCAGTTACATGGGAAGTTTGAGGTCTGGTAGGGTTTTGGAGACAGAATTATGTGTTGTAGAATTGGTGGTTGTGATGAGAAGGGAATGTCTGAAAGTTGGTTGTGCTTGGGTAAATGAGCTTGGTAGTAAAGAAGGAGAAAGACCCAGAGGATGGGATAAGAATTGAGTGTTCCATGTGGTTTGATTTTGACAAACCACTGTACCAGAACCTGCTGTGTAATTGCAGTGTCTCTAACTCTATTATTTGCTATGGGAGCAGCAACACAAAAGACCTGATAGATTCGTACTGAAGGCTGCTGGGATCACTGAATGGTGTTAATCAATGCCGTGGACTCAGATTGGAGGCTAAATGAATAACTCCCATAAAAGGGTACAAGGGGAACGTTATACAATAAATTCATGGCAGAAGTAGTTATCAGGTCATGGGACATCTGTGGAGGGAGAAACAATATTTCATTTTGATGAAAACTCAATGACCTGAAATATTAACTGTTTCTCTCTCCACAGGTGCTGCTTGACCCTGATGAGTATTTCCAGCATTTTCTGGTTTTATTTCACATTTGTAGCATCTGCAGCTTTTTGATTTTCCATCAGTTCACACTGATTGAAATGTGGGAAACATTGTACTCTCTGCCCAGTATTTGGATCTGATTACCGGCGGAGGCAAGGGTTTGGCTGAGGAGTGCAGCCAGAGGCAAGACTAGAGCAGCATGGGTGGCTCAGCTGAGGAAAGTCAAGAGAACTGTAGTCATCGGGTAAGAGGCGAGCATTTTTGTGGCTGCAAATGTGATTCCAGGATGGTATTATGCCAAGATAAAGGATATCACAAAGCAGCTACAGAACAGTCCAGAGGGAAGGGTGAACAACCAGTGATGATCCACATTGGTACCGACAGAATAAGTAGAAAAAGGAGTGAGATTTTGCAGCAGATCTTAACAAAACAATAGGAAGATGATTATGAAGTAGGGCATCAAAGGCAGACTAGGTGACCATTTTGCAGAACACATGAGCTCCATCCGTAACCACGATCTGCATCTCCCCGTTGCCAGTCACTTCAACTCCCCCTCCCACGCTATCACTGATACGTCAGTCCTCGGCCTCCTCCACTGCCAGGAGAATTCCAAGTGCAAACTGGAGGAACAGCACCTCATTTTCTGTCTTGGAACCTTGCAGCCTAATGGGATGAACATTGACTTCTCCCACTTTAGGTAATCTCCACCCCTCTACCCCACAAACACCCCCCCGCCACCACCACGCTTCTTCTCTTCTTCTCTTTCCTACCTTTCTCTTTCTCTTTTCTACCTTTTTTCCCTCTCTCTCCTCACCTTTGACCCATCCCCCAGTGGATCTGCTCTCCTCTCCTCCCCCACACCTGCCCATCACTATCTCTTAACATAAGGTATCTTTATTAGTCACATGTACATCGAAACACACAGTGAAATGCATCTTTTGCGTAGACTGTTCTGGGGGCAGCCCGCAAGTGTCGCCACACTTCCGGCGCCAACATAGCACGCCCACAACTTCCTAACCTGTACATCTTTTGGAATGTGGGAGGAAACCAGAGCACCCGGAGGAAACCCACGCAGACACGGGGAGAACGTACAAACTCCTTGCAGACAGCGGCCGGAATTGAACCCGGGTCGCTGGTGCTGTCGTCGTCGTGGCTATCCCTCGAGGTCGAGGATGACGGTCTTCGTTCCGTTGATCTATTTATGGGCTCTCAAGTGGCTTATGAGTCCAATCTTGGCTCTGAAAGTTCTTCTGCATTCAGGACAGGTAGTTCCAGGCGGCAGATCGGGCTTTGGTTGTTGCTGCCTTGCTTTCATTTTCTTCTCTTTTCCTCTAATTCCTCACATCTGTCTGCTTTGAAAGTTGCTGTTCCTTCTCGGATGATGGTTTGCCAGCATTTTCTGGTTTTATTTCACATTTGTAGCATCTGCAGCTTTTTGATTTTCCATCAGTTCACACTGATTGAAATGTGGGAAACATTGTACTCTCTGCCCAGTATTTGGATCTGATTACTGGTGGAGGCAAGGGTTTGGCTGAGGAGTGCAGCCAGAGGCAAGACTAGAGCAGCATGGGTGGCTCAGCTGAGGAAAGTCAAGAGAACTGTAGTCATCGGGTAAGAGACGAGCATTTTTGTGGCTGCAAATGTGATTCCAGGATGGTATTATGCCAAGATAAAGGATATCACAAAGCAGCTACAGAACAGTCCAGAGGGAAGGGTGAACAATGCCTGTCCTTGGCATTGGTTTCCCAATTGTTAATGTCGATGTAACATTTCTTCATGTTGGCTTTTAAGACGTCTTTGAATCTCTTCTGTTGTCCGCCTCCTTTACGTTTGCCTACTTTAAGCTGGGAGTAGAAGATTTGTTTCGGCAGACGTTTGTCTTTCATCCGAACAACATGACTGCTCCATCTTAGTTGGTTCTTGATAATGTAGGCTTCAATGCTTGTTGTTTTCGCTTCATTTAGCATGCTGACGTTGGTTCTTCTATCTTCCCAGCTGATAATTAAGATATTTCGAAGACAGCGTTGATGGAACTTTTCAAGTGCCTTCAGATGTCGCTGGTATGTTGTCCAAGTTACTGATGCATACAGTAGCGTTGGGATCACCGCTGCTTTGTACACTAACATTTTAGTGTCTGTTCGGACGTCACGATCATGAAAGACTCTTGTTTGGAGACGTCCAAAAGCTGTTCCAGCGCACTTAAGACGATGTTGGAGCTCGTCATTAAGGTCGATATTGGAGGAGAGGTGACTTCCAAGATATGGAAAGTGGTCCACATTTTCCAGGGTGCTGTAAAGTGTTACACTAACCGCTACACTACTATGCCTGCCCATACACTACCGTGCCTGCCTCTACCTATCACCACCCTGTGCCCACCCTGCCTCCCCTCTTTTGTCCACCTATCACTGCTCTGCTTTTCCCTCCTATATATTGGGCTTCCCCTTTTCCTATCTTCAGTCATGAAGAAGGGTCCTGACCTGAAACGTTGACCGCCTGCTTTTCTCCACGGATGCTACCTGACCTGCTGAGTTCCTCCAGCATCATCGTGTTTTTCATCTAGATTCCAGCATCTGCAGTCCTTTGTTTCTCATCAAAGGTAACAATCTCCAGATTAACCCCAGTGGGTAGAAGTATAGGAGAGGCAAACAAATGCACAGCAGGAGGGGTTTGATTGAGGGAGGGCTTTACCTTCATGGGGCACTGGGACCAGTTCTGGGGAAAAAGGATGGACCTTCTATAGGCCAGATGAGCTGACCTTCAGCAGGGCTGGGAACAACATCTTCATGAGTAGATGTTGGTGCTGTAGGGAAGGGTTTATAGTAGCATGGCAGAGGGCTGGGAAGCTGAAAATTAATCTAGAAGACAGAAAAGCACAACTAAAAATGACAGGCAGAAGATTAGTGACAGGGCTGTTAAAAGTGCTTACTGGTATACACCTAAGTGGAATGAGTATGGTGAACAGGGTTGATGAGATGAGGGCAGGTTGACACAAATGGAAGTATCAACTTATAGTTCTTGTGGAGAAGTGGCTCAAGAAGAGGCAGGAGTAGAAGCTTGACTTTATAGGCTGCAAGAATTTCGGATGAGAAGAGGAGGAGTTGCGCTGGGTGGAGGGAATGGCGATATTGGTTACAGGAACAATCATAGCTGGGAGAAGGGATAATGTGTTGAAAGACTCATCAACTACATGGGTTGAACGAAAGAGGAGAAATCATACTCTTGAAGTGTGCCATAAACTGTTCAAGGGAGACAGAAGAGCAGATCTGCAGACTTGCAAATTTCTGCCATGCAAAAGCACTACGGTGCAACGTAACTGGAGGAAATGCTAACTACAAGATGCAATGGAATAACTTTCTTTCACCACACCTGGAAAACCATGGCATCTACTCTATCAGTCTGGTCATTCGGGCATCGCTAGCTACAAGTTCATTCAACATCACTTGTTTCCTCAACTTTGACAGATATTGCTATTCCTCATCAGCCCATGGTGGAAAGACCATGGGCTGATCACATAGACCACAGCACTTCAAGGTGGCTACTGGTCACCATCTCTTCAAGGGCAATTCGGGGCAAACAATAAGCATTGGCCCGGCAAGCAACAACCAGATGCTCCGAATGAGCAAATTGAAATAAAAGCTCCTCTCAATAGCAATAAATGCTGGAATTATCCAGGTTCTATGACCTGCAAACATTGTGGGAGCCATGCTATTTCAATTCAGTGCAGACAAATCAAACAATACTAACTGGAGAATGGCCAAATAACTGCATAATTCATTTTAATTGAACACTGCATATTCTCTGGCAAGTAAATTACTTCAATTTATTTAAATTTACATTTTTCAATGGACTTATAGTGCTCATTATGATGAAGGTGTCATAATATTCCTTTGAAACTGTTATCTTTTTGATATTAGATCTTCATATCAGAAATGCTTGCTGCAACCATAGTTTGGACTGCTTACGAAAATGGATTTTTTTTGTAACTCATACTTTTGATTGTAAAATTTTTATGTTACTGTTTCATTAATAGGGTCATGTTACTTCACAGTCACACCAGCAAAAAAAAATACATCTGACAACAGGCAGGACAATGGCTACACTGAATGAGTTTATCAGCGCCTGAGTGTTCTTAATATGACCGTGTCCTTTACTTCCATGTTGATTTTTCATGGCCCAAGGGCACTTTTGAAAAACATGACTGTTACAAGTATTTTACTGTCTATGCTTTGCAAAATAATTCTAATTTGAGGAAAAAATGTCCAGCATTTACAGACATTACTTGAAATTTAAAAATATCCTCATTTGCAATAAACTAACATCTCTTCTAAAATAGTGAGGGAGGAATTTTAGATGAACAGTATATGTTTGTTCAGTGCCTACCCATAACATAATTTCAAGGTCATAATTTAATACTGATGAAAAATGCACAATGGACATAGGCAACACACCAAAAATATAACTAAAATGTGATTTTTCCACAAGTACTGATATTGTACATAACTGCAATCACCACATATGACTCTGTGTTTCAATGTTGCTTTGAAAACAAAACCTGCCTTAAAGGTAACATACTCAACATTGGCTTTAACATAGAACAGTACAGCACAATACAGGCCCTTCGGCCCACAATGTTGTGCCGACCTTTAAACCTCGCCTAAGACTATCTAACCCCTTCCTCCCCTGTATCCCTCTATTTTAAATTCCTCCATATGCTTATCTAGTAATCTCTTGAATTTGACCAATGTACCTGCCTCCACCACCACCCCAGGCAACACATTCCATGCCCCAACCACTCCCTGGGTAAAAAATCTTTTTCTGATATCTACCTTGAACTTCCCACCCATTACTTTAAAGCCATGCCCTCTTGTATTGAGCATTGGTGCCCTGGGAAAGAGGCGCTGGCTGTCCACCCTATCTATTCCTCTTCATATTTTGTACACCTCTATCATGTCTCCTCTCATCCTCCTTCTCTCCAAAGAGTAAAGCCCCAGCTCCCTTAGTCTCTCCTCATAATGCACACTCTCTAAACCAGGCAGCGTCCTGGTAAATCTCCTCTGCACCCTTTCCAACGCTTTTTTCAGACGTTGAATTATTTTGTTGTTTTCTATCATTTTGAATGTAACATATTTCATCAGCATGATGGATAACTGTTGCATCAGAAAACTTGAAAAGCTTTATGTGTTCACTTCTATTCTTCACTGGTTGTATGATTTATAAATAGAAACAATGAAAAACTACCATTACATAAATCCCTTTCATACCCCAGGGCATCACAAAACAATTTACAGTCAATGAAATCATTTAGATGCGTAGTCATGATCTACTGTTGTGACCAGCTTTGACCTGCTTGAATTGTGTTATTGTTTCTGAGGATCTTTACGGACACCATTCTTGTCCTTTACAAGCTGGCAGGGGATTTTACACAAGCTGTGACGTTGTAGAGTTTGTCATAGAGGAGGAAAGAAACTTAATGGTTGAGATCAAAATAATTCAAGCAGGTCAAAATTGATTTCACAGTGCCTAGTACTGATCATGCACAAGGTTCATGCCTTGGAGGTTAAGATATAAGAAATTTGAGAAATGGTCATTGGCCCACTTAGGCTATTCCATTAACAACAGCAACAATAACTTGAATGTATATGGTATAATGTAGCAAACTGTTAAAGATGATTTGCAGAAGCATAATCACACAAGATGTTGCACCCTAGCCACAAGACATTGGGCAGGTGAAAGATATCCTGGTCAAAGAGGTAGGTTATAAGGAATATTTTAAGGTAAGAAAGAAAGGTAGAGACCCAAGTAAAGGTGGCTGCTAATTTGAAGTGAGACCTCAGGGTACAAGTGTGTAGTTCCCTGAAAATGGCAACACAAGCAGACAGAGTGGTGGAGAAAATGTCTGGCATGCTTGCTTTCATCAGCTGAGGCACTGAGTGCAAGAGATGGGACGTAATGTTACAGTTGTACAAATTGCTGGTTCGGCCGCATTTGGAGTATTGTGTGCACTTCTGGTCACCACACTACGTGGCAAAGAAAGGAGAACCTCCTGACATTAGTCATAAATTTGCCATGCCAGTCTGAACCCGTCGCCTTTTGTCCCAGCCTCCCAACGTAAAATGGAAGTGATGCTCTGAACATTTACTTATTATTGGTAACCAGGGATCACTGGCAAGACTAACATTTATTGTCCATTCCAACTGCCCATGCTAGACCATTATGAGTCAACTACATTGTTGGGTCTGGATCACATATAGGCCACATGAGATAAGAATTCAGATTTCTTCCCTGAAAGTCATTAGTAAACAAGGTGGGTTTCAAAACAAGTTTTGTGGACATCATGACGCGTCTTTTCAAAGTAATTATTAACTGAACTTAAATTTCATAGATGCCAGAGTTAGATTTGAATTCAGATCGTAAATCCAGGCCTGTGGGGTTAGTAAGCCCAGTAACCTAACTGTCGCAACATTACCCTACCTTATATATAATGTAATTTGCTAAGTCCTCTCAGGTGTCTCTTTGCTTTTCTTTTTGACAAACATCTGCAATAACTTTAACTAATCATGTCATCACTGACACATATCTTCTGTCAAGACCCAGAATGCAACAAAAGCCAGTTTGGCGATATATTGCAAACTGTGGGAGCCATCCGCGGAATGGGATCAGAAAGCAAACGGAAAACAAGAACTCAGCTGCTTTGCATCTTTCTGAATACAGCCAGTTCAGGTACCTGTCTGTATTTTCTTTGTTGCAGCAACCAACTGATTGATTTCTGAGATACCACCAGATCTGATCTCATTGCATAAAAGTGGAAAGAAACACAGAGTTAAGGGTATTAGGGTAAAAACCTCATATTGAGGGTAAAAACCTCATTTCTTAATCTTCCCTAATGATTAATTTATCTGGTAAATTGGAAACGGCCTTGTGATTCTGTATCTGCTCCAACCCTGAATCTCACACTACGAAGACAACAGTCCAACATATGCATTACACAGCTGGGACTCCTGACATACCGAACTGGGTTCATTCATGAAGATATTGGTAACTTGTGATCTAGTCACCTCTTCTCCAGAGTGGGATAACAAAAGTATTTTTACAGTATTTGCCTTTTTGTCCTTTTCACTTGATTTATCCCAACCATTTATAAGTATTGACTGAAAACTTTTGAATAAAAGTACTGATGAATTTAATTGATCCAGGCTTTCAAGAAATTCAGGTAAATTTTTCCTCTGATCATTAAAGCTTCCTATTCTTTGACATCCATGCCAGGTCTCTAGGTTCCGACGTGGCTGAAGAATCCTATGTAGAATACATTGCTACAGACAGGTGGTGCTTGTTGGGATGGCTGGGATGTTGTGCTCTACTTCCACTGTTGCACGTGGCCTCTACAAGCTCCTGTCATACAGACACAAGCAGCTTGACGTCTACCCAGATGTTCGTTCTCCATTTCAAGCCGTCACGGGCTATCAATTCCCACAAGTCAGTGAGGATGCTAACATTTTTTTTTCCCCAAGGAGTTTTTGAAAACATCCTTGAAGCATTTTGTCTGCCCTCCTGAAAATCTCTGCTGTGGCAGAGCTCAGAGTAGCGTGCTTGCATGAGGATTCTGGTGTCAGGCATACAGGTGACATTGCCCACTCAAGGGAGCTGATTGAGCATGACCAGCTCCTTGATACAAATAATGAAAGCATCATTTGCGTTCTGTATTTTGATAAATGAAGTTGGGATGATCTTGATCCTCGAGTGGAGGTGCTGAATGTTGAACAGTTTCCTGTAACAATACTCCAGCCGGAAGCTACTTGGAGAGGAGGTGCAGTATTGTTGTGAGGAAGATTGTGAGGAAGGTTGGTGAGGTGACACTGTCTTGCTCATTCTGCATTGGGATTAATTCTGCGATGGACCCATTAGCTAGGATTACAGCTTGCACAGCATCTTGTATCAGACATAAATGTCTACCCATTTTGAAAAGGATCCTTCTATAATCTGCTCTTGAATGGTAGAGTTCGAGACTTTTCTGAGTTGATAAAAATCACATACAATGATTGAAATCTATATCACTAAATGCATTCTTTGCCACGTGCAATATGTGTGGAATAAATTTGAAATGAGGCAACTCAAATGCTGTTGCTTTATACACAAGAATGCAAATTTCTACAGATGTACAGTGGAGAGCATTCTAACCGGTTGCATCACCACCTGGTATGGAGGCTCCAATGTGCAGGATCGAAAGAGGCTGCAGAGGGCTGTAGACTCAGCCAGCTCCATCACGGGCGCAACCCTCCTCACCATCGAGGATATTTTCAAGAGGCAGTGCCATCATTAAAGACCCTCGCCACCCAGGACATACCCTCTTCATGTTACTACCTTTGGGGAGAAAGTACAGGATCCTGAAGACCCACACTCAATGATTCAGGAACAGCTTCTTCCCCTCCACTATCAGATTTCTGAACCCATGAACAGTACTTCGTTATTCCTTTTTTTGTACAATTTATTTATTTTTGTAATTTATAGAGATTTTATGTCTTTGCATTGTACTGCTGCTGCAAAACAACACATTTCACATCATCTAAGTCAGTGATAATAAACCTGATTCTGATTCTGTGGATAAGGACATACTTTAAATAAATAGGCCTATCAAAAGAGAAGTTTTGCAATTAAAATTAATATTCTATCCTTGTAGTGATAAACTGATGTTTTAATGTGAATAGAACTTGCAAGTTTGCAATTTAGTCTTTAGGAAGAAAACAGTGTATTGACTTTTTGTAATGTGTTTGTCGAAGTTTTCATCTCACTGGTATAATTTATTCAGGCCATGTACAGTCTGCAAGGTAAATCTTATACTTGAAAGCAAGAGGACTAAAGGCAGGGTGGAGTGTTTCCCTGCTCCTTCTTCAAATGCAATCATTGCTAATCAGCAACATGGTAAAGTCACAACATTCGAGGTAACCAATCCAGAAAATGTTCTGGCCAATTCTTCTTAAGTGGCATTTTATATATGTGTGTTGTGTTAAGCTCGCTACATCGTATTTTGCAGGTGTCAAAAGTAGTATTTCTTTAAATATAAAATTAACAAAATAGTAATTTGGTTTTGCCAAATAGTTTAAAATCAGTGATAATGAAGAGTGGTGGTAGGTCAATTTTACATACAATCCCATGTTTTAGCTTCACTCAAGTCAATGGACTAAAATCAGGCTGATGGATCTGCACTCCAGACAAAGTTGAACTGGTGCTAATTTGTGTCAGTCAACTGCACGGTTAATACATTTATATTTTCTTTTCAAACAACCAGTTACTTTTGTAGCTTTCAGAATCATGTTCTTGATGGAACTAGGACAGGAAACAGTACCACATTGCCATAGTTTCAATAACAAAAATACAATCTTCTCTGTGACCTCTAAAACTCCCCAGTAAAGTGCATTGAACCAGGCATGAGTGAACAACCTGATTGTGATCCAGTCACCAGGGCACTGCGCGGTCAACAGGATGTACAATGGAGACAAAAGGGCTAAGGTTGGGAATGCTTTTTGTATCCTCGCTGTGTAAAGCACAGCCAAATTTTATTTTTAAAGGATGTGCAAGTAAACAAAAGGCCATCAAGTGCTGTGGAGAGCTAAAGAGTTATTTAGTTGGAAGTAAAAAGTCACAATAGCTACCAATGATCAAATACCACAATAAATAAGCAGCATAGAACTTTAACAAACACATGCTTGAAGAAGTATCACACATCCCAGGAACGTAGTGCACATAATAGTATCGTGCTGATACTCATGCTAAAATGGATAGCAAAAAGACTCACGAACAACAATAAAAAGCCACACAAATATATTTTCATCTTCAGGAGGCAAAACACTTAATAGCACTGAGGAGAAGTTTAGTGTACCCTGGTCTGCAATAATGCACCTTTATATCATTAGTAAAGCTCTTCGCCCTGCCTGTAACCCAACTCTGCAGAAAAATACTGCCGGTCAATTAATGCCATGGGAAATGTGTCAGTGCAATGTGGGTTAACAGAATAAACTGAATGCAGAAGTATATCAAAAATGGCTACATGAAAGATAATTGCATGGAACTTAATCCCTGATAAAGCCAATTCAACCTGGCCCTTTCAGCTATTTTCAGACCTCTTCTTTTAGATAAATTTGACAGTACAAAACACCATGGTTTTATTGTTCTAAAGAAATTGCAAGGTATTGGTTTTCAATGTTCACATACCAGTTTTTTACATTCATAATTAACATTCTTATTGCATTTTATCTACTTAACTTATAAATGGCTGGGACGTCAAAAAATGAACAACAGCTGAAACAAGGAACAACAAGCCCTGATACAATGATCAGGCCTAAATTTTGTTGAAAACACTCTTTATTCATATTACTGCTATTAAGAGCATCCGAAGTTTGCTATTTTCTGTTAAATATGAAACAGACTGAACTGAGTCAGCAATGCATTAATCTCATTGTTAGAAATGCGATGCAATGGCTTCCATGGAACGAAGCACTGGAAGTGGGGCTGGAGAGGGCAGTTGTCATCATGTACATTTAATGCATTCATTGGGCAATAAAAAGTGCATGCCCAAATTTCAGACTGGGAGCTGAAATATATCTTGGGAGTTTGGAGAAAATTCTAATAGCTTAACCTAAAATTAACAGAAACAGAGCCTTCTTAAAAGGGAGATTGACTGAGAGTGAGGCAACCTTTACAGGAAACAGGGAAAGTGATGAGACTTAGGGTTTGGTTCAGGTTAAGTGGTTTTTGGAGCTGTAACAAGCACACTGACACAAGTCTGTTTGGTTGTTTCATATGTAAACGAAATGGCAAACTTCAGCAGGGATGAAAAGGGTACAAAATGATCCTGGGACTCACAGGTTCAGATTGATTTTGATCATCATGAACTGAGTCTTAAACCAAACAGCCAATTTACTTACCACAAATAAAAACTGTTGTTGACAATGAGACACCAAATAAACAGTGGGATAATTGAATCAGGACAAAGCCATAACTACGGAATTCCAGCGGACAAAGTCATTTCCCTTTGGCTCCAACAGCAGAATCCCGGCAGACTGAATCACTTCCCATCCACATCTGATTGAATCTTAGATACATAACCAGGATTCAAGCACAAAACGTTCCCACAGTATTTATGCTATGAATGTTCAATAGATTTGAAAGGTACTGTGAGATTGTTCGAGTTTAATCACAGATCCAGAACCTAAAGGATCTTCAAAAATAATTCAACCTTCTCATTGATACAGGTCAAAAGGCTAATTTCAATATGCTCTAAATTCAATGGAAAATAAAACAGAATTGAAATTGGAAACTTCATGAGAATTCTTTAAAGTTATGTTGAAATGGTGTAAAACATTGCTTAGGCCATAATTGGAATGTCGTGTTGAATTCTGCTTACATAATCAGGGAGGATATGGTAGTCCCAAAGAAGCTCCAGGAAAAAAATTACTGGAACGGCTCGGAGTAGAGGGATTTCAGCAGGGTGGGGGAGTCTAAAACTAAAGGACATCAGTTTAAGGTGAAAGGGGAAAGATTTAAAGGGAAGTTTTTCCACACAGAGAGTGGAGGGTAAATAGAATGAGGAGCCAGAGGCAATAGGAGAGGTGGGTAAAATGACAATGTTTAAGAGACATTTCGACAGGTTCATGAATAGGAAGGATTTAGAGGGATATGGCCAAATGCAGGCAAATAGGACGAGCTCAGGAAGGCACTGTCATCAGCATGGACGAGTTGGGCCGAAGGGCCCATTTCCATGCGTATAACTCTATGACACTCTAATAGGTTAGACAGGAGAAGCTGGGATTGTTCTCTGTAGAACAAGAAGGGCTGTAAATAGATTTGATGGAGAAACACAGGGCCATGATTGGTTTAGCAAGAGCAAATAGAAAGAAGTTGTTCCCCATTTATGGACATTGCAAGAAGTCGGGGCACAGATTTAAGATTTTGGGCAAAGGTCAATGTAAAGATTTTGGAAACGATGAAGCAGGGCTTTCGAGAGAGAACGGGATAGGTACTTGAGTGGAAATAACTTGCCAGGCTATGAAGAAAGGGTGTGGGAATTAGGTCTGGAAATTGCTCTGCAAGAAACCAACATGGATGTGATGGGCCGAATGGCATCTTGTACTGTAAAGATTCTTAAGTCTGCTATTCTTATTCCAAATCCTGCATGTCTGCCACACCAATTCATGGAGAAGTCCATCTGTGTACAGTGCCTTTCAATGGTGTATGACACATGCTGGACACCATTGCCATCATTTTCAATGGGGTTTCGTTTCCTGCTCCATCTGAGGGACACTAAAATAGAAGCAACCTTTCCTAATCCCCAGGCAGTCTGCTTCTAGATGACTAAAGGTGGACTGGTGCTGGAAAGCTGACATTGGTGTTACATAGGTGGGACTTTCCATTGGCTGATTACGACACCTCCCACAAGCTTGTAAACCTTGCTCTGCACTGCAGTCATTGAAGTGAAGGCCACAAGTATGCATGTTCTGTTCATTCATGCAAGGCCCTCAGTTCTTGAGTGCAACTGAACTTTCCAGTGGCAGGTGCACAAACAAAATGTTCATTGGCTTGTCACGAATTTTTAAGCAAAGGTTCCTTGTTTGAAGATTTAACTGTATTGTTAATCCACCAATATTCAGCAAATCAATTTCTGATGAGAAAGGAACATGGATAATATGTTAAATTTTTTTTTATGTTTGCCCCCAGGCTTTACAATAAAGGAATGCATTTTTTTCCACCAATTGTTTAGACAGGATTAGATTAATTCAAATCCATTTGCAAAAGACAAGATGATCAGTGTGTACCTTCAAGGAGGTTACTTTGCTATTTGCTTAACTGCCTACAATGCAAAAAAACACAAATAATCTGAGGCCCACCCACATGTAGACCTACATCATTCTGCTGAACCTTAGTGATATTTTGTACAATAAATTACTTGGAGCAATGCCTTTCAAGTTTTTGTGGGCAGTGCCTCAACCAGAAATCCCTCAGCTTCTCACACTCCCTTAGTTGCTTGAACTGACAGTAAGAGCACGGCAAAAAAAAAACATCTCTCTTCTCTTCCACTTCTGCTGTTTTATTCTCTTTGTTTCCACTTTTGATACTTTCCTCCTTTGCTTAACTTCCCTTTGCCACCCTGCTTTCGTCTCAGCCCTCTTTTAATGACTGATAGCATCACTGCCTTGGCTCAAATGTAGCTGAAACCCTGACCGATATCCTCATTAATCAACAATTCCAAACGAGTCTTGGACAGCTGTCTTCATTCTCCTGTCAAAAAATCTGACATAATCTGAAATTCTGCTGCCCACCTTCAAAATCGTACCAAGGACCGTTATCCATTATTCACAAGATCACAAGACAAGGGAGCAGAAGCAGGCCATTCGGCCCATCGAGTCTGCTCCAAGGAAGGGGAAATAGAAATGAGAAATGGGGAATGGGGGAAAGAAAAAAAACCTATTCTAATCCCAATTTCCGGCCTTATCCCCGTATCCCTTGATATCCTGACTATTTAGATATCTATCTATCCCCTCCTTGAACGCCCCCACTGATCTGGCCTCCACTGCTGTACGTGGCAAGGAGTTCCACAGATTCACCACCCTCTGGCTAAAGAAATTTTTCCTCATCTCTGTTTTGAAACTGTGCCCTCTAATTTTAAGATTGTGCCTTCTGGTCCTGGACTCACCCACCAAGGGAAACAGCCTAGCCACATCTACTCTGTCCTTTCCTGTCAATATTTTAAATGTCGCTATGAGGTCCCCTCTCATTCTTCTGTAATCCAGTGAGTACAGTCCAAGAGCCGACAAATGCTCCTCATACGCAAGCCCTTTCATTCCTGGAATCATCCTCGTAAATCTCCTCTGAACCCTCTCCAACGTCAGCACATCCTTCCTAAGATGTGGGGCCCAAAACTGCGCACAATATTCCAAATGAGGCCTCACTAGTGCCCCGTAGAGCCTCATCAACACTTCCTTACTTTTATATACTATACCTCTTTTATACACTATACTTCCTGTGTTTGCTGACTTACATTGCCTCAATTTTAATATTTCAATCTTGCCTGTAAACTTTCGATGATTTCATCTCTCCCTATTTTGACACTCCTTCAACTCTGGCATCTTGAGCGTTCTTGATTTAATTAGTCCACTATTTGCATAGAGTCATGGATTCATCGAGTTGTACAGCATGGAAACAGGCCACGCTGACCAAGGTGCCTGTCTGAGCTCGTCCCATTTGCCTGTGTTTGGCCCATATCCCTTTAAACTTTCCAAATCGATGTGCATTGCCATTGTATGTGGCTCTATGGCTTCCTCTGGCAGCTTGTTCCATATACCCACCACCCTCTGTGTCAAAAAGTTACCCCTCGGGTCACCCTTAAATCTTTCCCCTCTCATCTTAAAACTCTGCCCTCTTGTTTTCAACTCCCCTACTCTGGGGAGAAGACGGGTGACCATCCACCTTATCTGTGCCCCTCATGATTTTATAAACCTCTATAACATCACCCCACAGTTTCCTTCATCCCAGGGAAAACAGCCAAATATCCAGTCAGTCTTTATAACTCAAGGCGTCCAGTCCTTGCCACATCCTTGTGAATCTTTCCAGCTTATGACACCCTTTTTATAGTTAGGCAATGAGGACTACACACAATACTCCAAGGGCAGTCTAATCAACGTCTCGTACAGCTATAGCATGACATCCAATTCTTGTACTTAATGCCCTGACCGATGAAGGCAAGCATGTCAAATGCTTTCTTCACCACCCTGTCTACCTGTGACGCTACTTGCAGGGAACCACGTACTTGTACTCCTTGGCGCTTCTGTTCTATAACACTCACCAGGGCCCTACCATTCACTGTGAGAGTCCTACCCTGGTTTAACTTCCCAAAATGCAATACTTCCCACTTGTCAGAGTTAAGTTCCATCTGTCATTCCTTGGCTCACTTTCCCAGTTGATCTAGGCCCTGTTGTAACCATAGGAACCTTCTTCGCTGTCCACTCTACCATCAATTTTGGTGTCATCTGTAAACTTACCAATCGTGCCTCCTGTATTCTCATTCAAATCATTGATATAGATGACAAACGAGGGGACCCAGCATGGCTCCATGTGACGCAGCACTGGTCACAGGCCTCCAATCTGAAAACCAAGCCTCCGTTACTGCCCTCTGACTCGTACCATCAAGCCAATTTTGTATTCACTTGGTTAACTCACCCTGGATCCCATGTGATCTAACCTTTCCGACCAGCTTACCCTGAGAAACCTTTTCAAAGGCCTTGCTGAAGTCCAGGTGGATGACACCTACTGCCCTGTCCTTATCAATTCTTTTGGTCACCGCCTCAAAAAGTTCAAACAAATTCATGAGATTTCCTGTGCACAAAGCCATGCTGACTATCCCTAATCAATCATGCCTTTCCAAATACAGACACATCCTGTCTCTCAGAATCCCACCATTGATGTTAGGCTCACCAGCTTGTAGTCCCCTGGCTTGTCCTTGCAGCCCTTCTTAAATAAAGGCACAATATGAGCCACCCTCCAGTTTTCTGGAACCTTACCCATGGCTAACAATGATACAAATATCTCTGCCAGGACCCCAACAATTTCTTCCTTGCTTCCCACAATGTCCTAGGATACACTTAGGGATTTCGCCACCTGTCCACAGACCACAAGCATTTCCTCTTTTGTAATGTGGATATGTCCCAGGATATCATTATTCTCTTCCCTGAATTCCCGAGGCTCCAAGACCACCTTCACGGTAAATACAGACGCTAAGTATTCATTTAAGACCTCGCCCATCTCCCCTGGCTCCACACACAGACGACCACATTGATTCTTATGGTGACCTATTCCCTATCTGGTTACCCTTTTGCACTTAATATACTTACAGAATCTCTGAGGATTCTCCTTTACTTTGTCTACCAAAGCTATCTTATGTGCTCTTTTTGTCCTCCTATTTTCTCTTTTAAGTGTACATTCAAAAGGAAATCTTCAAGGGAGTTGCTTGATCCCAGCTGCTTATAACTCTTTTTCCCGAGCAGAGCCACCATAATCCTCGTTAACCAGGGACCCCTAATCTTGCCAGCCTTGCCCATCACTCTAACATGAACATGTTGACCCTAAACTCTCTCCATCTCACTTTTAAAAGCCTCCCACTTGCTAGATGTCCCTTTATAACCTCCCCCAATCAACCTTTGCAATTTCCTGTCTAATGTCATCATAATTAACTTTGCCTCAACTGAGGACCAGTCCAACCTTCTTCCATAACTATTTTACAACAGAATTATGGTTGCTGGTCACAAAGTGCTCCCCTACTGTCACTTCAGCCACTTGCCCAACAGGAGGTCTAGTGTTGCCCCTTCTCTAAGTAGGGCATCAACATATTGTTTGAGAAAACGTTTCTGTAGATACTTAACAAATTCTGCCTTGTCCAATCTCTTGTCACTATGACAGTCCCAGTCAATATTAGGGAAGTTAAAATCTCCTAATATTACAACACTCTTCTTCCTATAGCTACCTGCAATCTCCCTAGATTTTTGCTCATCTAATTCCTGCAGACTATTGGAGGGGGCTTAAAGTGCAATCTCACCAAAGTGATCACCTCCTTCTTAGACCCTCACTGGATGATTCCTCAGGAATATCCTCTCTAAGTACTGCTGCAATCTTCTCCCTTATCAAAAACACAGCTCGCCCTCCTCGGTTACCTCCACCTCTTTCTATGCCCTCAGCTCCCAAGGCCCCCGTCCGAAATTCCCCTGCAGAACCTGTCCATGTCACTTTTCAAGTGCTGCTTTGACCAAAGTTTTTAATCATCTCCTTCTGTGACTCAGTCTCAGTTTTTCATTTGACAATGCTCCTGTGCAGCACTTTGGGACTCTGGGAACATAGACCATTACAGCACAGTACAGGCCCTTCGGCCCACAATGTTGTGCCGACATTTTATCCTGCTCTAATATCTACCTAAACCTTCCCTCCCACATAGCCCTCCATTTCTCTATCATTCATGTGTCTATCTAAGAGTCTCTTAAATGTCCCTAATGTATCTGCCCTCACAACCTCTGCCGGCAGTGCGTCCAAGCACCCATCACTCTCTGTGTAAAAAATCTTACCTCTGACATCCCCCTTATAACTTCCTCCAATCACCTTAAAATTATGCCCCCTCGTGTTAAGATATCTTTATCAGTCACATGTACATTGAAACACACAGTGAAATGCATCTTTTGCGTAGAGTGTTCTGGGGGGCAGCCCGCAAGTGTCGCCACGCTTCCGGCGCCAACATAGCACGCCCACAACTTCCTAACCTGTACGGTTTGCCCTGGGAAATAGTCTCTGACTGTCCACTCGGTCTATGCCTCTTATCCTCTTGTACACCTGTAATGCGATATAAATCACACTTGCTGTTGTTATTGTCCCTCACAAGCTTTAGATTTTGAAGTTCTCCCTCTCCCTCCACCTGTTCACAGCCTCAGCCTTTTCAACTTCCCTTTCACTGATTGTTTCACTTTTTGCCTCATCATCAGTTTCTATTTTAGATTCTACAGCAGTACTTAAGTAATAAGCACATCTAGTTTTCACTTTACGTGACTTCTGGTTCAGTGGTGTGGAACAGCTACAGAATGCTACAGAACAACAGTAAAATCCATTTCACTGCAGACAACCTGACACTAAAAGAAGTAACCTTTTACTTATTTGTGGCACAAGGATACTGAATAACTGGTGTACACAAAATGCCAAAATTAATGTTATTCTAAGAAATTGCATAAGCACATTTTTCAAAGCAGATCTACTGATGTTTGTTATAAGACTCTATGTGTCACCTGAAAAACCAGTGGCTGCTCCACAACACTGCTCGTTCCATGTTTTAAACTGCAGATAAAGTTGCAAAATTAGTTGCAGTGGTAGTGATCAAATCTGATGGTAATTTCAAAAGTAATAATTTTAGTTCAGAGGATTAAGGATTTCCAAAAATTCCCAGTCTTTCCTGAAATCTGTGACAATGTGAAATATATTCAGTATAGTTGTAAAATTCAACCTAGGCAAATCCTAGCAATCCTGTAGTAGCATCTGTTGTGGCTCAGTAATGGTGTTCTTGCCTCTTTAGTCAGTAAGTTGAAAGGGTTTAAGTTCCATTACAGAGTTCTGCATGAAATCCAGGCCAATATACCAGCACTATGTGAATGGTATTGGTGTTGGTTTATTGTCACTTGTATGGAGGTACAGTGAAACTCTCGGAGGTGCCATCTTTCATCTGAGATAGAATGCCAAAATCCTGTCTGCCCTTCCATGGTACTATTCAAGGGATAATGGGATATTTACATTCTTCCTCTGGCCAACATTTGCCCCACAACCAAAAATGAAGAATGGTCATTATCACATTATTATATATGTACAAATTGGTCGTAACATCATGTTTAATGTGGTATGTATCACATTGTTATTAGTTGGACTTTTTTTAATGAGGAAAATGGCTGTGTGCGCTTGATATTGCAACTGAGACTTCAAAGGCGATTTCTTGTCTATGAACTACATTGGAACATTCTGAGAGGTACTATAAAAATGCAGCTCTTCCTTTTCTTTCCTTGTTTATAATATGTTGATCATACATATTCGTAGTCCCAACATTAATGAATTTCTCCATTTCTATTTACATCACAGAAACTCACTTAGCTCCTAACATTAAAAATGGCCTGTGGCCCAAGCATGAGGAGCAGTTACTTCCTTGTTAGCATTGGCCAAGATTTTCTCTGCTTTTCTCTCCAATCTATGCACAAGTCTCAACTTCTTGTCCTTGTCGTGTCCTTGTTCTTTATCATTGCTATTAAGTGAAGTGCAAATGAATAACAGGCTCTGATTACACATACTTTAATTTCTAACTATTGTATCAAGTATTAGCACCAAAATGGCATATTATCAGAGACAAATTTAAACTCATTTATTTTAATTTAGCCCCACTGAATAAAACACATCCACTTCCGGTTTATATTCCAATTATATGTTTCAAAATCACAGTAATAAAGGAACATTGCATTTTTCAAATGCTGATACTAGTGGCATAAAACACTCTGTATTTCAACTCAGAGAAAGAACATGGGGGAGAAGAGGTGTGAAAAGGTGTAGACTGCAATACCACAAAATGTGATACAATTTCCTCATATTTAGCACAATAACTCAAAAAAAAGGTCAGTCACATTGATTGGCTCCTGCAAAGCGCTATGTTCGCTGATGTTATTTGGTACAGTTGCTAGGTCTTATCACAGAACAGCTCGCATAGAATTTACAGTTTAGAGATTTCCAAAAGAGGTCTCATTTAATATTCCTTCTGCATATACTCAATGACTAGTGCTCACACACAAAAGATCCTGAGACAGTAATGCACTATTATTTCAACCACTATTACCAGCAAATCATTATTAACAATCAAATCTACTGAACAATCCCAAAAGGTTGACAACAAGCACAAAACAGCTGAACTATAATTTTAAATATCCCATGATTTTCACCCTCCCCATCATTATCAAGAGTCCCATAGGTCGTCCCTCTCCTGCTCCACACTATGAGCACGGGAGTGTAGCAGTTAACATAACGCTTTACAGCGCCAGCGACCCGGGTTCAATTCCCGCCGCTGTCTGTAAGGAGTTTGTATGTTCTCCCCGTGTCTGCGTGGGTTTCCTCCGGGTGCTCCGGTTTCCTCCCACATTCCAAAGACATACGGGTTAGGAAGTTGTGGGTGTGCTATGTTGGTGCCGGAAGCGTGGCGACACTTGTGGGCTGCCCCCAGAACACTCTACGTAAAAGATGCATTTCACTGTGTGTTTCGATGTACACGTGACTAATAAAGATATCTTATCTACCTATATCCTGTGATGCTCCTTCCCACTTTCAGCATAGTTTTAATTAAGATGGGTATGCACTATGATACTAAAATTCCTCCTCCAAATTTCCTAGAAAATTTGATCTCCTAGTTTGCTATAAAATGAACTATTGCTTTGCTGGTTCACTCAACACAGCCTGATACACAGAATCACAGAATGGTTAAAGCATAGGAGGCCACTTGGCCCATTCAGTCCATTCTATCTTCATCCTTCCTCTGTAGCCTTCCAAATTTTTCTCTGTTATATATTTATCCAATTCTCTCCTGAAGGTCAGAGTGTCTTCACCACATTTACAAACATTGTATTTCAGATTCCAACCACATGCTGAATTTTTTTTTTACATGCCATTTCTGATTCTCTTCTTTATCTTAAATCTGTGATCTTCAGTCCTTGGACCTCTCCACCAAAGAGGAAACTTTCCCAGAATTCATTCTGTCCTGTCTCACATCATTTTATACACTTCTGTGATATCTCCCCTCAGCCTTCTCTTCTGCAAAGAAAACAGTCTCACTTTCTCCAATCTCTCCTTCTAATTGTCCATCATACCAGGAACTGTTCTTGTAAATCTTCTCTGGACCCTCTCCAATCCTTTCACATTCTTCCAAAAACTTGATGAACAGAATTGAAAACAGTGCTCCAGCTGAGGTTGGTCCAATATTTTAGAAAGGTTCAGCACAACTTCCTTGCATTTAGTCTATGCTTCTATGGAGACAGATCTTTTTCCAAAAGTGTTCTTCTCCTTCTAAAAGCACTGCCTCTGTAATACTCAGTACTGTTAAGTCTGACAATTGGTAGCAATTAAATCAACCAAAATAACTCTACAATACTCCAACAGAGCTACTGTTACAATTTCATCCCACCAAAAGGTACCAACCACATTCTTGGGACTCCAGAACATGCACATTATAATTAGTTCCCTCCAGACCAGACCAGACCAGACCAGGCCTGAGCACAATACACATATCATAAAACCAGAAAATGCAGGCCAGTGCTATGAGTCACAAGTTTGCATTTGCAGAAACACACCCAAACTGACAGGGTTCGGTACCATAAACATGTTCTTAACCATCCTATGACTTTTACTATGGTTTTTGGGATTTATACCATGACCTAATGTGAGCTTGCCAAAACAATACCACCACAAAACATCAATAATGCACATTACAGTGTTATAAAATGTAGCCGAGCTTATAACATGGGTGCTCATAACTAATTACATGTAATAATTTTACTAAATTACCAACCTGAAAAATATTGAAATGTCCAATGATATTGTTATTTAAAAGTGAGTTGCCTAAAAATGCAGAATAAGATGAAATGGTAGTTATGATACACATAACTCATGATTTAATTGAATTTTCATTTAGCAGGAATTAATCAATTTGGATTAATGGTTGTCTTTGTTTTGATCACTTTAATTAAAAAGAACATAAGATATAGGATCAAGAGCAGGCAATTTGGTCCCTGAACCCTGCTCCACCATTCAACCAGATCATTGCCTGTCTTCAATCTCACACATCATTTTCTGACACCATCCCTACACCCCTTGATTTCTTCAATAAGCAGAAATCAATCAATCTCTGCTTTGAATACAATCAATAACTGCCATCAATTTTCCCCATTCCTCCATTCCTATCCTAAATGGTTTACTCCTTATTTTGAAACAGTGACCCCAGGCTCTAGAATTCAAGGAAAACATCCTCTCTGCATCCACTCTGTCAAACTCTCTCTGGAAGTTATGCAAATTTCAGTGACGTTATCTCTCATTCTTCTCAACTCTGAAGAAAAGAGACCTCCTCCACTCAGTCTCTCCCGATACAATAGGCCTGTCATCCATATTAGCATATTTCCTCCGGGTGCTCCGGTTTCCTCCCACATTGCAAAGACGTACAGGTAGGTTAATCTGGGTTTAAAATGGGCGGCGCGGACTCATTGGGCCAGAAGGGCCTGTTACCACGCTGTAAATAAAATTTAAAAATGTTTAAAAATTTTAAATTACCGTGTACTTTAAAATTGCTCACCAGATTTCAGTGCAAAACCTATTGAAAGCCTACTGAAAATACAAATACATCATATCCACTGTTTTCTGTCATCAATTCTGTGAAATCAAAGATCTCCAATAGATTAATCAAATATGATGTGTCTTTCATCTTCTCAGGTGGTCACTTGGGATCGACTTGTTTCCACCCCAGTTCTATGGATGGTGATGTGACTGATGAAACCAATGTGGCACCTGCAAATTTTACAACAAGCGGGGCAGGTGGTGCTTGACAAGGCAGCTTGACAGATAATGTGGGAGGTGGTGCACTCCTTCCACCACTCTTGCTGTGTTCCCAATGCATGGACTTGGGGTTCTCAGGGCCATCCTGAATGCGCCAGCGTGATGTTGCATATTTTCGCAGAGTTTCTTAAAACATTCTTGAACCATTTCATCTGTCCAAATGACAATCTTTTCCTGCAATTGATCTCAAACTATTTGGGAGTCTGGTATCAGGCATGCTAACGATGTGGCCTGCCCAATGGAGCCAAATGAGTGAGATTCGGGCTTCAATACTGAGGATGTCGGCTGGGGAGAGAAAGCTGCAGTTCATCCTTCCAGTGAATTTAGAGGAGACCACATTGGTGTTGCCTCTCTAGTGACTTGCGGTGCATGCTGTAGGTAGTCCAAATCGAGGAAGCACTTAGGAATGTCAAGTTCCCTGTGGTCCAGTGGAACAGAAGCTACTGTTGAGGTCGGATTGAGGTCTTGATCTTCAAACACATTGTTCCTGAAGGCTGCTCTGGTGCACTGAAAGAAATGGTGAATTTCATCATCAATGTCTACCTTCACTGAGAGGTGACTCTCAAGATATGGAAAGTGGTCCATTTTTTCCAGGAGTCTCATCGTGGGTCTTTACTGTTGAAGAACAGTGCTGCACGTCTGAAGCAGGTTGGCAGAGGATCTTCATTTTATGGAGTTTCAGTGTATGGTCCAATTTCTTGTATACTTCAGTGCATAAGTTGATGATGTCTTGGATATTGGCCCCCAAACATCCATAACTTAAGCATCATCTGCTGCTCTATTTGGGTGACCTGGATTCTGGAGTGAAGGCGAGACAGACTGAACAATTTCTCATTCATCCTGCAGATCGGTTCCACTCCTGGGGAAGCTTGTTGGTGGTGAAGTGCAGCATAATGGTCAGAAAGACAAAAAGAAGTCTCAGGCAACGGACAGTGTCTCACTTGACACTTGACTCCCCTAAGAGTTGATCTGTAACAGACCCATTCATAAGGATCTCACCTTGCATGCCACAGTAAAACAAATATGAGATGAAGACTAATTTTTGCAGGCAGTCGAATTTAAGGAGTTGCTCTAAAATTCTAATGCCAAAGATTTTACTGAGGTTGAAAACAGTCACGTGTTGTGGTTGGTGCTCTGCCCTTCGTTTCTCTAGGAAGTACTGCATGGTTCAGATCATGTTCATTATACTCTTAGATGGACGGTCTCCACAATGCAATTCAGGGAGCTGCTCCGGCCACTTGGAGGAGTTGATTGAGGAGGGCCCTGGTGAAGACTCTCACTGTGGGAGAGACCACTGTCAGGTTTGTCTCCTTTTTGAAGATGATCATGATTTGAGGTCCTCCTGGCAGAAACTTCTCTTCTTTGGTGTGGCCAACAAAGACGTGGATTTGGAACTGAAGTTTCAAGACTTCAACAGGGATGTGGTCTGCTCCCAACACCACCTTGTTTTTCAGTTAGGAACAGCCTTGTCAGCCAGGGGCAGCAGCAAGTTCAGACTGAACAGATTGCTGTGGGATGGAAGCAAGGGTGCTCATGTCAAGAACAGGGTCATTGATGAGGAGGGCTTTGAAGTGGGCCTGACTGCACCTTGGTTCTCCATAGTTTCACCCCTATTTTTGGTTCTTAGCAGGTTGGGATCTTGGGTGTATGAGCCATTGATGGTGCTGAAGAACCCACGCATGTTTTGTCTTTCAGTGTGTTTCTAAACAACCTGTGATCTCTTTATCCACAAGCTGTTCTTTTAGGTCACAGTTTTTCTTCAGCTTCAGGTGCCTGTAGAGCTGTTTCTTTTCTTGTGAAGCATAGTGGAGCCTCCAATCCAGGAACATCTTGTGTTTGCAGTTGATTCACTTAGTCTATGTGCAGGTTAACATCCCCTTTGATTACTGTATTACCCTCATTATATGCACCTTTACTTTCATTATTTATACCATGCCCTACATCACAACTACAGTTCAGGGGCTCTTAAACAACTATCACCAATATTTTCTTTCCTGCTGCCTTTTAGCTCCTCCCAAACTGATTCTCATTCTATACTATGATCTGTCAACCCGAGACCTTTTCTAACTACTGAACTGATGTTATTACTGTTCTAATTGAGTCTTGATATTTAGTACATAGGCCCCAATTGCAAATATTATTTCAAATTAAGAAATATTAACCAACCTCAGAATTCTCACATCAAATTGAATCACAATGGAATAGGTTGTGTGTTCAACGTTTAAAAGTAGAAAGCTGCCATGTTTTGCTGACATAAAAAAATAAGAACATAAGAAATAGGAGCAGGAGGAGGCCATCAGGCCCGTCGAGCCTGCTCCGCCATTCAATAAGATCATGGCTGATCTGGCCGTGGACTCAGATCCGCCTACCTGCCTTTTTCCCATAACCCTTAATTCCCCTACTATGCAAAAATCTATCGGACTGTGTCTTAAATATATTTAATGAGGTAGCCTCTACTGCTTTCCTGGGCAGAGAATTCCACAGATTCACTGCTCTCTGGGAAAAGCAGTTTCTCCTCATCTCTGTCCTAAATCTATTCCCTTGAATCTTGAGGCTATGTCCCCTAGTTCTGGTCTCACCTACCAGTGGAAACAACCTTCCTGCCTCTATCTTATCTATCCCTTTCATAATTTTATATGTTACTATAAGATCCCCTCTCATTCTTCTGAATTGCATGCATTAAATACAGAAACATTTCTAAAAGCAAATTCCATTTGTTTCACAGATCCACCAATATAATTTGTGCATGACATCTTTAGTCCTGTACTTAAATTCTTTTACAATAGAGACCAAAACACAATTAGCATTCCAAATTGCTCACTACACCTGCTTAACTTTCAGTGATTCATACACAAGTACACTTTGAACACCATCACCATCCAATCTTTCTCCATTTAAAATTTACTCCATTTTTTAATTTTTACCAGAGTGGACAACCTCACATTTTTCCACATTTGCCATTCACTTATCCTGTCTATATCACCTTGAAGTCTCTCTGCATCCTCCTCATGGCCCGCATCGTTATCTAGCATTACACTTGACTGCTTCATCCAAAGCAATGATATGGATTGTTAACAGTTTGCGCCCCAGTATCACTCTGATGGTCACAGCCACCAAACTGAAACTGACTCTTTGATTCCTGTCTCAGTTTTCTGCACATTAACCAATCCTCAATCCACGTCCATTAATTGCCTTCAACACCATGGACTCCAATTTTCTTTAATAATCTCCTGAGTGGCATCTTATCAAAGGCCATTTGAAAGTCCTAATAACACCGACTTAGCTATTTCCAATAAGGTAAAAAAATTGCTAGAAATCCCGTCAGGTAGGACAGCATCTGTGGAGAGTGAAAAATAGAGTCAAATTTTCAAGGTCTATCTCATGTAAACTCTGTTTCTCTCTCCACAATTGTTGCTTGACCCAAAAAGCAGTTTCACAAATTTTTGTTTTGTTTCAGCTTTCCAGAATCTCCAGTATTTTGCTTTCAGTTACCTCCAGTCATGTAATTTATTTAATCTCAGTTTAGGTCAGGGAATGATAAATTTCTTTTTGTCTTCTCAGTTTTCCCTTTGATGTGTGTGGTCTCAGTGTGGGCTTCTCTTGATGTTCAAATGCATGCACCTCCAACAGAAACCACTATCTTGCAATCTGAAGTTAAAATTCTGGACAACTTTTCAAACCTGGTGTAAAAATGATGATACATGATTGCCTACCTTATGGTCAGCCATGCTGCCAAGGCCAGAGGCCCATCAATCGGCTCATTATAAGCCTGCAGCTACAGCTAAACCGTGTGTCTTGTGTGCCCAGATAGATTGTAAAATGTTTGGATGGAGAGGACAAGTGAACCTTATTCCTTTTTATACTTATCTACATTTATTAAGTGTAGTGTAGTGAGATTTTGTACTTTAGTAAAATTTGCTGGATATACAATATTTATATATACTAGAGGGCATACATTTAAGGTGAGAGGGGATAAGTTTTATCAGGATGCTACCTGCATTAGAGGGCATGCGCTATAAGGAAAGGTTGGACAAACTTGGGTTGTTTTCCCTGAAGCGGTGGAGGCTGAGGGGAGACCTAATAGAGGTTTATAAGATTATGAGAGGCATAGATAGAGTAGACAGCCATTATCTTTTTCCCGGTGTTGAAATGTCTAATGCCAGAGGGCATGCATTTAAGGTGGGGGGGGGGGGGGCGGGGTGTTGGTTAAGTTCAAAGGAAATGTGCGGGCGAGTTTTTTTTTACACAGAGAGCGGTGGGTGCCTGGAATGCACTGCCAGAGGTGGTGGTGGAGGCACAGATATGATAGAGGGGTTCAAGAGGCTCTTAGATAGACACATGAATGTGCAGGAAATGGAAGGAGCTGGACATTGTGTAGGCAGAAGGGATTAGTTTAGTTGGGCATTTGATTACTAATCTAATTAGTTCGGCACAACATTGTGAGCTGAAAGACCTATTCCTGTGCTGTGCTGTTCTATGTTCTAGTGTTTTTACTTCAAGCAGCACCCATGCGTCAAGCTGTTTCTTTAAGAACAAGTTCAACAAATGTTATTACAGATCACCTCTGTATCCCTTCATTTCCTTACACAAATATTATTACCGAGAGGGTGGATTATTGTAATTTTATTTCTAGTCTTGGGCAATAGATCAGGTGTCAACATTTCATTAAAATAAAAATTCTTGGCTTTTCTCTACGAGAAAAAAAAAGCTCGCTTCCTTTACATTGTGTCACACAGACTCCCTAATGGAATCGTGTTCAAAGCACTTGCAAACAGAACTGTTTATTATTTATTCAGTAGCAGCAAATGGTGGATACTGACATTAAAACAGTTTCTCTGCAGTGGTTCAGTTGATGGGAATTGGTGACTGTCACAATGCACTCACAGTAGCTGGCAGTTTAAACAAAATGTAGCATATTGCTCAGATAAACCAAGTGAGATGAGAACCTCTCACTCAGTTGCTGCTTGGAGTTGAACAAGTTTAACGACTAAAATGGAAGGTAGATTAATGAAGAAGTCAGCACAACTAGATTTGTGGTTCAAAATCTAATTAAAATGGATCCCCAAATTAATGGTATATTTATTTTCGCCACTTTAACTGGCTTTAATAAAGAACTAGCTTTTGTAGGTTTGAACATTTTGCAGGAAGGCCAAACTGGTGTGTTTCCTTGGTCAAATAGAACTCTCATTTGTCATAAATATAACATTACGTTTAGATCATACCAAGATTCATGTTCTGTCAACTGGTTGTGTAAGCCAATCCCAGACATGCAGCGCCAACAAATTGAAGATCAAATTTAAGGCATATCTTGAAATATCTGAACTGCTGCAAATTGTAGTTTCACTGAAAGACCTGCAGGGAATGATTATTTCTCACATCAAATAGATCTTCATCTTTAGAAACATTGCAATATTTCAGCCATTAAAAAAATTAATTTAATAACACAGAGAATACCTAATTGTACATTAATGCAAAGGACAGAAATTTGTCCTCAGTTACTTAAATTAAACTCACATATAACAAAGAATGTGCTTTGAATTTCACTTTCAAAATTCACTGTCACCGGCTTCAGTGATTTCAAAAGCAATTTATAGCAGTAAGCTCCATTATATCTGTGCAGTTAATGCAAGGAACCAAGGATGAATTTCTATCCTGTTTACACCACAGAATGCTGTAACTCCTTGCAACATATTGTAAATATTCTTAAAGTCCCCATATTTCAATTATTATTCTTGCATTCCCTTGACCCAGAATTTACCAAAAGCAGCATTCTATCTATCGTCACTGCACACTACGTCTGCCATTACCTAAGCTTCAATTGGCATTTGTTCACCCTGGTTGGGGAGGGACTGCTTCCCATCATAAATGGCACCATATGACAGGGTCTGAACAAGCCACAACCTGAGAAAGGCTTTGACTGCCATGCCCCAGACTGAAGCAGCTGTTAAAGCTTTCAAAATAATCTGAATGCGTTTGAATGTGGCCAGTATTCATTAATACTGAAAAATAAATGCATACTGCTGTAAGTCACATTATTAAAAAGAACAAAAAAATTAAGCCATTCCAGCCATTAGAATTAGCTTGAAGATCATTAAATACATTGAAATTAACTCAACTAATTAAAATATATATATATATTAACTGGAACTTAATTCTCTTCCTCACAACCACACCCCTCTGTAAAAATGGACTTGCTGAATCTCCACTAAGTCAGACCTCTGAAGAGCTTCAGCGGACAGGAAAATGCATGAGTTTGCGTGATGTGGCCAGACTCCAACAGTCATCCAACATCGGAGTGGAGCCAGTGTGCATCTGTCAGGAGCTTTGGAATTTCTGTATTCACGCTTGCTTGGGAGTCAAGAGCTTCTTGATAGTTACAGAGGGAAATGTAGACAGTTCCATGAAAAATTTCAGGCATTTTTCATCACACACGCACAGAGCTGTTTGTCCCTCCATCTCATAATGCTGAAATTAAAACTTGTTTAATGGTTTCTGCTCAAACATATCTTTCCCCAGGACTCCTGCCAGTTAACCCCCCACCCCCCCAATCCTCCCTTCCTACAATCGTAAGGTTTTCAAAATGAAAGCTTCTTGACACAAAATTATTCACCCAGATTTACAGTGTCAATTGTCACAATGTTTTCAGCCTAAATTACATCATTAGCTACAATTTAGAAGTGTGTCATTGGATCTAGGTTGCTTTGGAATATCATAAAAGATATAGAATGAACAAAATGTTTTCTGTCAGACAGAATTTAGTCCTTCATCTAGTTTTCTGAATTTAAATAAAATGTACCAAATTATCTCACTCATTCTAGGTAGGGCAGAGCACTTTTGATCTGATATACATGTCTATGAAGTATTAACAGACAATAAGATAAGATATTTTTATTAGTCACATGTACATCAAAACACACAGTGAAATGCATCTTTTGCATAGAGTGTTCTGGGGGCAGCCCGCAAGTGTCGCCACGCTTCTGGCACCAACATAGCATGCCCGCAACTTCCTAACCCGTACGTCTTTGGAATGTGGGAGGAGACCGGAGCACCCGGAGGAAACCCACGCAGACACAGCAAGAACGTATAAGCTCCTTACAGACAGTGGCTAGAATTGAACCCGGGTCGCTGGTGCTGTAAAGCGTTACGCTAACCGCTACGCTACTGTGCCGGCTTTGCAACGTTACGATACTTGTGAACACAGAGCTGGCTTTAAGTTTGTAGATTGTTTAGCACCATCATGTTTCATTTCTAGTTTTGATGTTGCAGTACCTCAGAGTTTCAGGCTAGATCTGCTCGAGCTAATGGTGAAGGGTGCTCGTGAGCACTCATTTGAATTTTTCCAGTGGACAAGAAAATGGTTTCATTTGTGCTATCTGTGCAACAAGCTGAACATTTGGCATGAAATGGTAACTACTTATCTCGTAGCTATTAGCTTATGTACAATGTGCACAAATGTTTCAGCCCGAGTCAAAACAGCCTCCATACTTCACTGAAAATCAATAGTATCATTTCAGTGCACGCTAACTTAAAAGCAATTCATACACGTTTGGCAATGATGTCTAACATGTATTCTTATTCTGTACTAACCATCAATTATAAGATATTTACTGATGTGTTGCTGTTGTACTTGGGGCCAACAAATGGTTGTGAAGTGATATCAATCCACTTTATTTACTTCTAAGGTTCAAAAAGCTACAATTATATAGGAACATAAAAACATCTACTAATCTGATTTCAGGGATAGCAGGTTTGCCATATGAGAAGATATTGAATAAACTAGGACTGGGATTATTTTGGATTGGCACAATGGTCGGCACAGACATCATGGGCTGAAGGGCCTGTTCCTGTCTGTTCATAAGTCGAGGGATCGAGTTTAAGAGCCATGAGGTCATGATGCAGCTCTGTAAAACTCTGGTTAGGCCACATTTGAAGTACTGTGTCCAGTTCTGGTCGCCTCATTATAGGAAGGATGTGGAAGCGTTAGAAAGGGTGCAGAGGAGATTTACCAGGATGCTGCCTGGATTAGAGAGTATGCATTATGAGGAGAGACTGAGGGAGCTAGAGCTTTACTCTTTGCAGAGGAGGAGGATGAGAGGAGACATGATAGAGGTGTACAAAATATTAAGAGGAATAGATAGAGTGGACAACCAGCACCTCTTTCCCAGGGCATCAATGCTCAATACAAGAGGGCATGGCTTTAAAGTGATGGGTGGGAAGTTCAAGAGAGATATCAGAGGAAGGTTTTTTACCCAGAGAGTGGTTGGGGCATGGAATACGCTGCCTGGGGCATTGGTGGAGGCAGGTACAGTGGTCAAATTCAAGAGATTGTTAGATAAGCATATGGAGGAATTTAAAATAGAGGGATATGTGGGAGGAAGGGGTTAGATAGTCTTAGGCGAGGTTTAAAGGTCGGCACAACATTGTGGGCCGAAGGGCCTGCATTGTGCTGTACTGTTCTATGTTCTATGCCTGTATTCTTCAGAGTTTCAAGGAATGGGAAGGAATCTCATTGAAACTTACTAAATTCTTAAAGGACGAGGTTTGGGGATGAACAGTCAGAAGCCAGAGGAGACCAACCAGCCCTTTGAGCCTGCTCCACCTTTCATCAAGTTCATGGCTGACTTATCTCAGCGCACCTTCTAGCACTCGCCTCCAAATCCCTTGACACTCTTAGTGCCCAGAAAACATACTGATCTGTGTTCTGAACAAACACAATGAATGAAACTCCACAGTTGTCTGGAATAGAGAATGCGAAAGAATCACTCGCTCCCCTCCCTGAGTGGTGAAATTTCTTCTCACCTCAGTCCTAAATGGCCTACCACTTATTCTGAACCTGTGTCCCCAGTCCTAGATCATCAGTCAAGGGAAACAACATTCCTAGCCTGTTAAAGCCATCAAGAATTTTCATCAACTTCTCTTATTCTTCTAAATTCTAAAGAACACCTTCCCAGTCTACTCAATCTCATACAGTAAAGCCATCATCCCTGGAACTAATTCAGTAAATATTGGCTGTGCTTGCTCTATGGCAAGTATATTCTTAGGTGGAGAGACCAAAAAAAACACAATACTTCAAGTGTAGTCTCACCAGTGCCCTATAAAATTGCAAGACTTATTTACTCTTGTAATAAAACTGCCTCTTAGTCAAGGCTACCAAAATTATATTAGGGTAAAAATTCATCTTTCAACACTCACTGGAACGTAGGAGAATGAGGGGCGGCTTTATAGAAATACTTAAAATTATGAAAGGCATAGATAAGGTGGATGGTAACTGTCTCTTCTCCAGGGTAGTGGAGTTCAAAACTAGGCGGCATAGGTTTAGGGTGAGAGGGGAAAGATTTAAAAGGGATTTGAGGGGCAACTTTTTCATGCAGAGGGTGGTGAGTATATGGAACGAGCTGCCAGAGGAAGTGGTTGAGGCAGGCACAATAGTATAATTTAAGAAGCACTTGGATAGGTACATGGAGGGGCGGGACTTGGAGGGATACGGGCCGAACGCAGGAAATTGGGACTAGATGGGTGGCCATGGTGGTCGGCATGGACTGGTTGGGCCGAAGGGCCTGTATCTGTGCTATATTGCTCGATGACTCTATTTAAAGGAGAGTATAGCTCTGTTGCCCCCCGCCACCATTGGACTCCTTTCCCAATGTGTCAATTGTAAAATTCTCCGTGTTCCTCCCCCTAGCTGACATCTTGTCATCCCTTTGACTCTGGAGGCTCATGGTGTTCTTCCTTACTCCGCAGCCCAGCTGGCTGTTCTCCAGGCCGTAAGCTCTACAATACCTTGCAACCTCTCTGTATTTTGCTTCCTGAGCACAATGCCCCTTTTTGGTCACCTCTCAAAATGACTCCTTCCTTGTTAAATGGTGGATGAACTGAGAATCATGTGCTCAGGAGTATCGTTGCTCAAACACCATAATCGACCGTGTTGCTCTACAGTGTTAAGATCCACACTGGTATCTTTAATAACCAGCAGAAAATCCTTAACCTCCTCCACATCAGAGAGTATGAGTACGTGCACACATCATATATTTTAAGGGCTTATTTTCAACTGCTTAACTGACTTAGTGATGGTACTCCCATGATGCTGAAAACGCAAGTGCTCTGATAGTCTGTAACATCTCTAAACCATTATGAGTCCTTCAATTATACGATTAATGAAATATTACTGTGGTGGAACAACAACATTTTGAATATGCATTAATGATTGAAGACAAATTTAATCCAGTGCCAGCAGGCAATTAGAGAGTTATAGTGTAGTCAAATTTAAAAAGTTAGAATTTACTAAACATTAAACATAGTCCTAAAATATGTAATTTTGGCAATTGTGTTGCAACATTATTAATTCCTCATTTTTATTGTGAGTAGTTCAGTTTGATTGGAAATACATTCTGCCACTTGAGTTTCCGACAACACTCAATTAAATCTGTTTTTCTTTCCACAGATGCTGTCTCACAATATTTCCCGGTTTAATCCAGACTTTTCAGAATCTGCATAATTTTGCTTTTGGATTCCTGAACAGCTTTATCATAAGTACTGATATGTGAAGCAGTGGCTCTTGCATATAATTTGCAACAAGGAAATCATGAACATGGAAATAATGACATGACTGTATATTAAGGTCAGTAAAATGTGTTAATAATTAAAGTCTTATTTTGCCTCACTCCAAATAACCACTTGTGATGCCACTCTGTATAACAAACGCTCTGTAGTGATCGAGACTGCGACACAGAGAAAACCAAAAATTCAAGGGAAGGATTGTGCCATTCACTGCAATGCTTAAGCAGTTCATTATAATATATTCTGAGTCACAGCCTCTCAGCACCAGACAATAGATTATGCTGTATTCAGAGTTTAAATGTGCAGAGTATTCAAACCAAACACATTATTTTCAACAAGCTGAATTCATTTTGTATCACAGTGAATTGCCACAATGAGCACTTTTACATGCATTTCTATCGATGTGCCCAATTCAGTAAAGTGGCTGAGCTGAGAAATGGTCACAATGTAACTAGCTGTCAATGGTGTCCCTTATTGTTAAAGAGTGATGAAACACTTCCATTTCCGCAAAAGTACTGTGTGATTAACTGACAATGTAATTCTAAGGGTGATTCTGTGAAATGGAAATGTGCAATAGGAACCCAACAAACGATTGTCTCTTAATTAAAAAACGATGTATCAGAACCTTGCTCAGAAGTTACAGAGCAGTCAAGCACAGTGATGATGAAGACAAAAGAGACCATATCAAAGTAAACATCATTTTTTTTCTCATTTGCTGTCAAACGTTATTGCATTGCAAACTGACGTCCTCAACAGATGAGTGGATTTAGTGAAGTGGGAGAATAACTTGTGAAAGCGGGGGGGGAAAGCCAATAAGTTAATCATAGAGCAAAAGTCTCAAAATTTTCTGAGATCTGATGCATCTTGTACCAGTCAGCATATCACAGGAGGCCACCATCCACTGTATCGATGCCTGCTCTTTGACTATCCAGCTAGTCTCACAGTCTATAGTAAACCTGTTTTTCACAGAACTGATAAGAGACCAATCCTGCATTAAAGAATCATTAAACAACGCTAAATTTTGCACAAAGACAACGTGGTAAAACAGAATTTTAGCAAGACTGCTATTTTACTTTGGAAGGGAACTTGTTTGAAGTAAACAATGAACTGAATTGAAACCTTTGGAATGGATCATCCATAATATTGTTCAAATGCTCATTAAACTAGTAACTAAATGTTTGCTGAAGTCAAGTAGCATTACCGTAGTGGTATAAATATCGCTGCCGATCAGAAGGTTGCGGGTTCCAGCTCCACTTCACAGACTTAAATGTGTTACTTCAGCCAACTTACTGAGAAACAATTGCACTACCAGAAATGTTATCTTTTGAGGTTAGAAAATGGCCCAGAATTCTCTGGTAGCAGCAATATTCTCAATCACCAACATGATAATTTTGCAAGAAGCATTAAACAGATCCCTCTCAGCTGCCTACAAAATGCTGGTCCAATGCCTCCTGTTGAGGGCTAGCACATGTAAATGACATCATGTATGAGCAGACCAAGATCTATCCACAATAAAGCTCATAAAGACTGACAGCTGTCTAAGCCAAGCCCGACTTAAACCTGTAGAAAACTAAATGTTTCTGAATACCTTTATAATAGAAACATACAAAAGTATTCAAAAACCATTATAGATTAATAAAAATAACAAACCTAATTAAAACCTAAAACTCTTGAAACATATTTTTGGACCATCATGCATGGTTTAACACCAGCTACAAACCACAAATTCAATCAACTCATTTCAGTTCTCCAAGGCTTGCGATTTGGATGATCCATCCAAAGTAAGCTTGAAGAACAGTATCTGACCCAACGAGGCACGTTACACTCTCAGGATTCAGCATTGAATTGAACAATTTCAGATATGATTAAAAGTTTCCACTATCTACTTTCACCCAGCTTCATCACCACTTCATATTCACTCTCTCTTGTTCTACTTCCTATCACAGACATTTCCTATTTCTTTCCACCCTTAACCCTTCTCTGCAACTTCAAACATTTAATTTCTGACAAACTAATTCTGATCAAAGGACCTGAAAGGTCAACCATTTCTTTCACCACAGATACTGACTGACATGTTGAATATTTCCAACATTTTCTGGTTTAATTTAGATTTTCAACATTTGATAAGATATCTTTATTAGTCGCGTGTACATCGAAATACACAGTGAAATGCATCTTTTACGCAGAGTGTTCTGGGGGCAGCCCGCAGGTGTTGCTACGCTTCCGGCGCCAACATAGCATGCCCACAACTTCCTAACCTGTACGTCTTTGGAATGTGGGAGGAAACCGGAGCACCCGGAGGAAACCCACGCAGACACGGGGAGGACGTACAAACTCCTTACAGGCAGCGTCTGGATTTGAACCCGGGTCACTGACGCTGTAATAGCGTTACGCTAACCGCCGCACCACTGTGCCTGCCTTGTAGTTTGTTTTTGCTGCATCAGGAGGTACTGGGGTCATCAAGTAAGGAGGTGATCAAGGGCTAGATAGTGGTCATTGCCGGCTGCGGACATCATTGGGTGCCCTGCAGACTTCGACTGTGAGGGCAGTGGGGTGGAGGGAGAACCTACCGGAATATAATGGATTCCTCAGATTAACGAGGGCCAAAGTAGAGCTTAACCCTTGTGCAAGTGGCACTAAAGCATAAGCTGCACATTGTGAGGTGTCTCTGCTCATCCTCGATAGGTTCTGTGTATATGAATCATATGTATGGAGACTGTGGAACAAAATTCCAGATATGTTTACTAACTGCCCACTGCATTGATAGACCATGTTTCTGATCAAACTTAACTGTACTGTGCAGAAAATTGTTTCCCTTCCTTTCAGAATTTCTGGCCGTAAATGGGTCTGAGATTCAAGGTGCCTGCCAAGCTTCACATTTGCTTGCAAAAATCAAATGCAATCATGCAATTCTAAAAACAAGTTGAGAGTCAGTAGGTGGAGTGCATTCGAATAGTTGTGTCAGTGGCATACAGTCTGTAATCAGTCACAACGCAATTTAGCATTTTTGTGGAACTTCATGCTGCTCATGTTAAGCCATCAATTTCATGGCAGATATTCTGTATCATGGAAACACGACTGATGGTCTTCACATTAATCATTAATAACGTGAATGTAACATGTTGCAGGCACTCACGTGGGAATTTTTTTTTAAATGGTTCATGGAGCACTACCAGGCAGCGTGGATTTTACTCCAATCTCTAAGGAGCTTCTCCACTGTGTCCATATGCTAGCTTTTCATTTCATGTCAGTTTAAATAACTCCACACTGCTGCTAGTCTAATACGAGATATAAACATATACAATATACTTAATCCATTAGAGGTCAACCCTGAGGAATTAGTCAAAACCTATTCAATTGGTTAACATGGTAAAATTAAATTACAAATTTACAAACTAATACATATAATGCCCTGTCTTTGCAGGATCAACACTGAGGAACCTATTGATGTTCACTGTCATAAGCAGTAACGTTCCCACGAATGATCAAACATAATCGGGAAGCTGCTGTTTATGGCACTGTTCACGACACCTTTGGAACACCCAAACCTTAGCTTGTGCAATAAGCTGTAGCATTTAAGTGTTAGATACCCAGTAAGAGTGCCAGAAAAAGCCAGGGCTGGTCTATTGCAGTGCAAATGAAATTTCAACATGATAAATGATACTTTAAATCAAACAAACTCTCTTGAGCTGAATATTTCCTTTTACGAGGCTGATTTCTTTAGATTTTTGATTATTTTAAGATAAGATACCTTCATTAGTCACATGTACATCGAAACACACAGTGAAATGCATCTTTTACGTAGACTGTACTGGGGATAGCCCGCAAGTGTCGCCACACTTCCGGCGCCAACATAGCATGCCCACAACTTCCTAACCTGTACGTCTTTGGAATGTGGGAGGAAACCGGAGCACCTGGAGGAAACCCACGCAGACACAGGGAGAACGTACAAACTCCTTATGGACAGCGGCCAGAATTGAACCCGGGTCGATGGCGCTGTAAAAGCGTTATGCTAAACACTACGCTACAGTTTTCTTTAAATAGGTTTGTATTCTTAGTTTTTCCAACTCTCAATGCTCTCTACCCATCTTTCTCTCACTCTCTGTGTTTTCTTTCTGTACACAATTTTACATTCTAATTTATACCTCTTAGTTTAGACTCAACAGGGGGGTGGAAAGGTGGTTAAACTGTGTTTCCACCAAAAGCAGCCATGGGGATTCTTTTGAATGATGAACACCTGCCTACTGACGGCAATACAGATAGCATGCTGACTTCATGCCATCTTCTCATTTTCATGGTTTCAGCATCCAGCAAGCATTAGCTGCGTGATTCATTTGCTGGATATTTCAACAGGAGTCACGACTATATTTAATTAAAGCTCGTCTGCAATACTTACTGTAAAGCCAACCTTGCAGTTGTTCAAGGGAACGTGCAGGTGTGGGTTGGAGCAAGTATTCAAAAAACAAATTAGGCCTGGGAAAAAGTTAACGGCAAAACATGGAGACCCAACAGATCCAAGCTCTGAAGGCAGTCAAGGTCTTAGAAACAATGCTACAAGTAATCCAGTGACCTAGTGGTCAAGTAGACACATGAATGATAGAGAAATGGGGAGCTATGTGGGAGGGAAGATTTGATAGATCTTAAAAGCAAGATAAGATGTCGGCACAACATTGTGGGCTGAAGGGCCTGTACTGTGCTGTAGTGTTCTATGTTATTGATTACAGTTTCAAATCGCAATGGCTTTTGACACTGCCAAATTCACCATACCCTGTCATTTACCTACAACTGCTTTTACCAATTAGGACTCATTACCAACCTGCATTTGCATCTGTGCACCTTTGCACGCTCAGCAAACTTTGCACTCTCACCTGATTGCCTGTGCAAACTGCCAAAATATTGTATGACCCTTAAATTCACCTCCTTATCTCTTGCCCAACAGATTGATTACACAACAATTAACGTTACAATCTCTCTGATCTACATACTTGCAGTGCATATTCACTACACTGATACCCTTACAGAAATGGCATCAGGCAGAATTCACTCCACAGATATGCACATCTTAGACAGGTTTTGAGTGGTCAGCAACAGCCTGATGCATCCGTTGTATTCCAGGTATTCCCTCCTTTTATTGGTTTTCTTACTGTACACTGTCACCTTTGCCCCTCACTGGCAATATCCTAGGAGTCCTTGGTCAGGTTTTCAAGTGACAAACTCCAGTCGTCAGAAACGGCACTGCTCCTGTTTGCAGGCAGGCTTAGTCTTCTCTTCAATAGAACTGGTGCCAGTCCTTTGTGCACATTGCTTTAACATGCCTTTTCAGAATTTCCAGCTCATAATATTTGTTTAATCTGTATTCAATATAGCAAGATGCAAAAAGCACAAACTAATAAAAATAATTGCAAAACAATGCTCGTTAATATTGCCAGCAACAATTTCTGGGGGCTATGATAAAGAACCATGAGAAAAAGATATCTTTATTGGTCACATGTACATCAAAATACACAGTGAAATGCATCTTTTGCATAGAGAGTTCTGGGGGCAGCCCGCAAGTGTCGCCACGCTTCCGGCACCAACATAGTATGCCCACAGCTTCCTAACCCGTATGTCTTTGAAATGTGGGAGGAAACCGGAGCACCCAGAGGAAACCCATGCAGACACAGGGAGAACATACAACCTCTTTACAGACAGCGGCCAGAATTGAACACAGGTCGCTGGTCTTGTTAGAGCGTTACGCTAACTGCTACACTACCATAAAGCTATAACTATTATTAACGGACTCTTAAATTCATCATGCTACCTTAATAGAACATTACATTTATTTTCCAATCAGCACTATATGTTAAAAATTAGGATGTTCCTAAATGGGGAGGAGAGGCAGAAACTGGGAGAAGCATTTTGTAAAACAAGTTATTATTTTTAAATGCTTCTCTTTATCTTTGGATTCCCATAATCAATGGCATCGGTCCAAGCTGAGTGCTTATTTCCAGCTGCAGAGATATCTTCCACACAGGAAATCAGAATTTTAAACGTCAAAGTCATTTCCCCTGATACTCAGCTCATTCAAGAAAAATGTCCTCTTGGCCAACAACATGTTATTTGTATTTGTGAAACAGTATTCCAAAGCTCTAATGGGTCTTAATTGAAAAATTCATATAAATGATCATTTCTCAGAACCCCCCTCAGATTTTCCAAGGACAGAAGTTTCCCAGAATTTCCTCACTCCCACTAAATGCAAGTTCAAAGAGATCTGTCAACTTTTGTCCTGCAGGACATCAATGTTTTTCCTTTACAGCTTGCAGCTTTTATTGTTCCACGAAAAAACATAATTTTCTGGTACCATTAGCATTAAACAGAAGTGTGAATCAAAATGCCTCTCTTTTCACATCAATCAACTTTTAATTAACAGCTATTCTGGTGATCATACTTTACATAAATATCAATAAAAGATTTTTGGCAAATCTACTCTGTGAAATATTCCTCATGAGACAGTAATAGGCCTCATTTCAATTCTTTTACATCAACTGAGCATTTTTGTTTTGGTATTCAGAACAACCCTAAATAATTGCAAATAACAAATACATACACGTCCCCCCAATGTCACACACTGCCAGAGTAAAGAGAACATGGGCTTACAAACTCTGACAGCACCGTACTTCTAGCTACTACAGAGACATCCAACAGAACAGCCCAGAGTAACTCACTGTTGCTGGTTGCATGTGCAAGAAAATGAAGGCTTCATAATGTCATCAGTATTACTTCCAAGTTGAAGTCAGTCCAGCAAAACAAGGCTTAATTGATCTTCTTCCCATATCTTCTGTTCAATCAAACTGAACAATTTAAATCATGTGAGAAATTACAAGGCAAACTTGTGCATCTGCTAACATGATGTCAGAGAACCATTTAAAGTTGCCTATTCCTAAAGTGCAGCCTTTTTGAATCTCCCAATGAGAAGCCCATGACTATTCAAAAGAATGATGAATTGTCTATTTTGTTTTTCTTGTGCTTGACTGACAACATCACAAATATACTGAAGCCCGAAAAGCATCAAGACAACACACCAAGAAATTATTAATGCAGCATTGCAGAGTTGTATTTTTCACTGAATGAATCTTAGTGCACTCTACAAAACAGTTTGAAAAAAGGAAGTCTGACAAATTTTACACTTAAGGGCAGGAGAGAAAAACTTAGCTCTGGAATTAAATCATTTTTACTTTGATAAAATACCCAGCCCTGAATGTTAAAATATGTCTCAAAAAGACAAGAACTTGTCAACCCGAGAATAAAGGTCAATTCATAAGGTTGAAATAATTCTTTTCAATGTGATAACGGTGGACAATCATTAAACAGCTTGATTTGGTCTGTTAAAAAAAAAGTACTCCAGAAAATCAATCAAGGTGTTAGTTTGTGTGACAGATATAACGATGGCCTGCAGACATGGAGGTGGATGAATGCACTTATAAAGCGGTCTTAAGTGGAAGATTACTCTGACTGTGAAATTTGAAAATCTATTAACGTATTACATTTCATTTCCTAAATGCGGGGAATGAAATCACTTTTAAGCTAATGTGAGGTTGAAGGTTCAGATTCTCCAGGTTCTTAGCTTAACTTTAACACCCTTGGAAACATAGGAGGCATGGGCAGTGAGCAAGAGATGTAAGGGGTAGTGGTTGTTCAGGTCTACAACTTCAGTAATTCTCTCTGGAGTCTTTGAGAGTCTGAGAGTTGCACAAACTTTTAATGGATTTTTTACAAGCCAATTGTAAAATATCCATATACACAATGCACAGAGCTCATTTGTTTATGAAGACTTTAATTACCAAAGTAGACTATCGTGACAGAAGCACACAGGGACTAAACTACCTTTAATTGCGTGCTGACAACTGTTGGTGATGTGAAATGGACTGCAATCCATTCATTTCAGTGAGGAACAATGCGCCTTCAGTTCTGTAGAACACTATACATTACAAAGACAGAATTTGGACAGCTGACACACGCACTGAGCAAAAATAGTGAACAACCATTGGCAATGCTACACAAGGCAGCGTTCCTAACATACTTAACTTGCTAGGGATTATGAACTTGTTAAAGAATGATGCCAGAAACAAAAAGAAAAATAAAAAAAAGTCCATGATTAAGAAAATGTGAAGCACCAAGCATAGGCAACATGACCCCTGAACTCTATTGTACCATTTGATAAGATTGTGGCTGATCTGATATTGAAAGCTTCATTTTCCTCCTGCCTGAATTGGGAGACAAAAACTGTCTGCAGCACTCCAAGTGTGGGCTCATCAATGCTCCACGCAATGGTAGTAAGACCCTCATTTTTATACTTAACTCCATTACCCCCTTTGCTAGTGGAGAATATAATGGAATAAATATATAGTGGAGAAGACAATAAGTTAGAAGCAGTTTCAATTATGGATATACCAGTTAATTATAAACTTTAATACTGACTATGAATATGGTTCTAGGGGGCATATTATAGGACAAAATTTATGTGCAAGTTGAGGTCATTAATCTGTTCAGTTGAGATCATCAAGTGGATTTGTAAAAGGCATGTTTTTCATGAAAATATGAAATTCAAAGAATATTGATAGAGAAAAATGCAATGAACATTGTACATACCAAAATCCAAAGGCATTTTATACGTGACTGCATAAAGTTGTGCAGGTGAAGTTACAGCAAACAGAATTTGGGAAAGTGTAGCAGTATATATCGGAAGTTGATTAAAGTGAGTTACCGTTAATGGATGATTCTCAGAGCAGAAGGGTTTCTTCCAGGCATCAGAGGTGGGAAGTAGAAATGATTTGAAGCTGAGAGATAATATAGGATAAGTAAGTAACTGAAAAGAACTTAAAGTGATTTCTTTAGACAGCATAAATGGGTAATTCAATTTGGCAGATGAAAAATGATAAAAAAATGAGATGATCTATTTTAGTTAGAATAGTAAGAAAAAAAGCAGGTTTGCTGTATGAATAAAGATTAAAAGTGATAGAACAGAGGTTCACATGTACAGACCACAACAGATGCTAGGACAATGGAATAATGAAGTAAAAACATGGTGATCCGGAGTATAGAAGGTGGGCAAAGAGGAAATATTCAACCTACTAAATTCATTGGCTAGGCCACAGACAGAATATTGCCCACTCCTTGGCACCTCACTGAGGAAGAATGTCAAGGTTTGAAGGTGGTACAGGCAAGATTCATGGAATTGGTGCCAAAACATGAGATGTTTCAGATATGCAGAAAGAATAAAGAAACTGTGACTGCTTCACGAGAATGTGAAGAACATTAGAGAAAGGCTTTTAAATGATGGGGTGTTTCATTAAGAAAACAAAATGGGAAACTTTATTTCCAATGCTTGCTGAGTCCAAAACAAGAGAACACAAATTAACATCAACAAGTAAACAAATGGAAATGTTGGAAAATTTTTATTTTGTGCAGTGTTCTTGGAAAACTACTCCAAAAATATTGTGAGAATCCATTATTGCTTTAAAAAAGAGAAGTTAAATACTTCACAGGAATATGAATAAAAGAATCTGTGGAAAAGAGCAGGGAATGAATGGATCCAAACAGATGGCTCTTGGGAATTTTAATGCAAACTAGGTTACGCAAATGTCCTCCTGTGCTGTAGAGCTGAACTGCTGCAGCACTAAATGAGGATCCCCATTCTCTTGGCACACTGCAGATTTTATTTTATTGTGGTAAATGGAAAGATGATAGTCAGCTGCTGGCAATGGCATTTCCTGGGAGAGCAGGATTTATCTATTTGTGATCTTCTGCCATTTTCAAACAACCAAAAGGAATTTAAAAATTAGAAGCTCTTTTATCTGAAGCTAAATTAATATTATGAAAATAAAACCTCACCTTCAAACACTTAAAATCAAGGAAAACAGCTAAATGAATCAGGAACAGTAATATGCATTTGAATAGCATATTTAATAGAACATTACAGCACAGGCCCTTCAGCCCACGATGTCTTGTCGACATTTTATCCTGCTCTAATATCTATCTAGCCCTTCCCTCCCACATAGCCCTCCGTTTCTCTATCATTCATGTGGCTATCTAAAAGTCTCTTAAATGTCCATAATGTATCTGCCCCCACCACCTCTGCCGGCGGTGCGTTCCATGCACCCACCACGCTCTGTGTAAAAAACATATCTCTGACGTCCCCCTAATATCTTCCTCCAATCACCTGAAAATTATGTCCCCTCGTGTTAACTATTTTTGCCCGGGAAAAAGTCTCTGACCGTCCACTCGATCTATGCCTCTTATCATCTTGTACACCTCTATCAATCACCTCTCATCCTCCTTCTCTCCTAAGAGAAAAGCCTAAGCTCACTCAACCTATCCTCATAAGACATGCTCTCCAATCCAGGCAGCATCCTGGAAAACCTCCTCTGCACCCTCCCCCAAGCCTCCACATCCTTCCTATAATGAGGTGACCAGAACTGAATACAATACTCCAAGTGTGGTCTAACCAGAGTTCTATAGAGCTGCAACGTTACCTCACGGCTCTTGAACTAATGTTATTACCCCGACTAATGTCGTGAAACATCTCGAGGAGCTTCATGTGAACCAAATTTAGCACTAAGTCCCACAGGCAGATATTAGGACATCTGAATTCTGAATATTAGGAATTCAATAACTTAGTGCTTAAGCAGATGAAGGCCTGGGTGCCAATCGTGAAAGATACGCAAAAGATGAGACTGAAGGAGCAAAGACATTTTAGAGGGTTGCAGGACTGGAAGAAATGATAGGGTAGCAAGGGGCAAAGTCATGGAGGGAAGGAAGGAAAAAGAATGAGAATTTTAAAATTGAGGTACTGTTGAATCACAAGCTCATTGGTCATCAAGCACAGTGATAATGGTAAATGTGACATCATGTAAGCTGCTCTTCTGTGAATTCCCTCAGAATTTTTTGTGATCTTTATCCCTCCATGGACTCTGTCTACACTTCTCGCTGCCTTGGTTAAGCAGCCAGCATAATCAAAGATACCACCCACCCCGGACATTCTCTCTTCTCCCCTCTCCCATTGAGCAGAAGATACAAAAGCCTGAAAGCACGTACCACCAGGCTCAAGGACAGCTTCTATCCCACTGTTATAAGACTATTGAACGGCTCCCTAGTACGATAAGATGGACTCTTGACCTCACAATCTACCTCATTATGACCTTGCACCTTATTGTCTACCTGCACTGCACTTTCTCTGTAGCTGGTATACTTTGCTCTGAATTCTGTATTGTTTTATCTTGTACTACCTCAGTGTACTGTGTAATGAATTGCTCTGTATGAACAGTATGCAAGGCAAATTTTTCACTGTACCTCAGTACAATTGACAATAATAAACCAATTCCAATTCAATAGATGAATAGAAAGCAAGTTAGCTGCATCACCCTTTCTATGACAATTTTTTTTCTTTGGGACAGTCAACTGGAAGAAAATATATTTATAACTTCACAAAGCCGTTTCTTTACAACCTCTTCACACAGCTGCCAGCATGTTCCTATTTGCAGGAATTCCATTAATTACAGGCACATGTGATTGCCTCAGAGCCTCTCTGGTCTGATGGTGAGACTCACTGTAGCCTTGTACACAGAGTTCCAGTCACATTATTAGAACAGTCATCATTTTCTACTTGTTCTAATCTAATGCAGCTGACAATGACACTGGAAGTCAATATTAATATGATGTAAAATTCCATTAAATAATGTGATGTCTCCCAAATGAAGATGCCACTGACAAATTTGAATAAAATAAAATCTCTCCTGTGGTGTTTCTGCCGGGAAGGCAATAAATTACACAAATCTGTACAGCTTCATGGCACCTTACAAAGGTACTACAAATTGCAAAACAAAGTTAACTCATTGCATATTTTTCACTCAACACATTTCTCTCTTTTCTCATCTCCTTCTAAGCCACTTTTGTAGGCTTTACCTCAATAAGGGTGAAGTGAAAAACCTGTAGTTAGTAGCCACTTCCAACATGGATTTAAATGAAATTAAAGTGGTATTTGGTGAGAAAGTATTTCACCTCCACAATGCATCCATAAAGCTTCTCAGCTGAACAAGGCCCTCAAAATGGCACACTCATTCAATTGATGTGGTGTGCTGGTGCATTAATACAGAGCGGTCCTACTTAACATATTCTGAACCCAAACATGTGAGGTGCAACAATGCTAAAAAGTTGTCCTTGGTCACCTTGTGCTGGACACATAATGTAGAAGCATCTGTATGTTATACTCTACTTCCATTGAAGTCAATTCAAACAAATTTTGGAAGCAGATATAACATGTAGTTCTTCTGTCCTATCCGTTTAGAACAAGCAATCATCTACGCTAATGTAAGAAAATAGGTACAAGCCAAACACAGTCAAAATAAATCTCACTGAGGGAGCCAAGTTGAAGGAAAATGCCAATAATTTGTTCCAATGTTAGGGGCTTTTTCGCGGCCCGTGCTTCAACTCTGTTTAAGGATGGATGACCAGGATATAGAATTTCCTTATGTGGATTTGCACCTTTAGTCAGAGTCCAACTGGTTCAAATTCAGATTAATTTGTTGGAATTGTAGCTTTAGGTATTTTCCTCAGTCAAAGCTACTGTTCATCTGAACACTGCTGCAGTCCAAAGGTTGACAATTCACAGGTTTTAGACCCAAAAAGAGAGGGGGAGGGGCATTTTAAACATCCCAAGGGATGGCTTTATGCAATACACCAAACCAACACTCAAGCCCTACTTCACCCTAACCTGCCACCAATATGGTTTTAATAGTCATTTAAATATTTTAGAGTCCACTGTTAATATATGTTATTGAGACTCTTTGTCCCATAACTTCTGATGGTTTTAAATTTAATAACTCTGGCTTGATCTCCGAGGATACAGAAACCCCACAGGCAAAGGTAAGTGAACTGTACAGGGTGTTGCTCAGACCACACCTGAAATACTGTGCACAGTTTTGGTTTTCTTAGCCAAAAAAGATATAGTAACATTGGAGGCAGAACAAAGGAGACTCCCCAGGCTTATTCCTGGGGTGGGAGGGCTCTCCAATCGAGAGAAGCGAGGCAGTTTGGGTCTGCATTCCTTGAAGTTCAGTAGAATGAGGGGTGACCTCATTCAAACATATCAATTCTGAAGGGAGTTTGACAGGACAAATGTTGAGATGTTTTCACTAGTGGGAGATTCACGAACAAAGGGACGTAGCTACAAAATCAGGGGCTGCTCACTTAAAACTGAAGTGCATAGAAATTTTTCTCTCTCAGAGGGTAGTGAACCTCTGGAATTCTCTGTCACCCACCCACCCCAAGGGTGGTGGAGGCTCGATCATTAGATATATTTAAGGTGGAGCTAGATGAATATTTGTAAGGTCAAGGAATTGAGGATTATTAGGAACTGCCACAGAAGGCAGAGGAGTTGAGACCAGCATAGATCAGCCATGATCTTCTTGAATGAAGGAGGAGGATTGAAAGGCCTTGTGGCCTTCTCCTATTCCTTTTTTCTTGTGAGAAGGGATAGTTCCAGCAAATAACGGCCTTTCTAGCCCCGTTCCTGGATCATGAGGAGCAGGAGAACCAGGAATGCTTCCTCTACTCTCCCTCATCTGCTCCAGCTAATTCGAATTTTTCCCCATGACTGGATCTACCCCAGTCCATAACCTTTACCCATCCTGACCTTTCCAATTATAAGATATCTTTATTAGTCACATGTATATCGAAACACACAGTGAAATGCATCTTTTGCGTAGTGTTCTGGGGGCAGCCCGCAAGTGTTGCCACGTTTCCGGCGCCAACATAGCATGCCCACAACTTCCTGACCTGTACGTCTTTGGAATGTGGGAGGAAACCGGAGCACCCAGAGGAAACCCACGCAGACACGGGGAGAACGTACAAACTCCTTACAGACAGTGGCTGGAATTGAACCTGGGTCGCTGGCGCTGTAATAGCGTTACGCTAACCGCTATGCTACCCACTTTTAGCCTGGTTTTCCATCAGCTCTCCCTTCGTTCCTCCCTCCTCTCTGCCCTGCCATCACACCCGCCGCGATAGAAACAATCAAAAGCAGAGCAAATATATAAAAAATGAAGCCCTGCTGTTGAATTCAGGACATTACTTGGCTATTTGAAACTCGTGCTCCCTGACCATTACAAATATCCACACCCTTTCAGCAGTTGTACATCAAAGAAAAACAGTTTTAATTGAAAACTGACAAAAAAGGATTTCTGGTGCTGCACTCTAATTCCATTAACAGCTCTTCCTATTTTGAGAGCAAGATGACTCGTTGTGGGATTGAGTCGTGGAGCAGTTGCATCTTGTGACACTAGAGCATAACTGTGAAGATATTTCTTAATATGTACGCACAATTTTAAAGAGAAGTTCATGTTCTTGGACTCTGTCTTTCCCTCTCGCTGCCTTGGTGAAGCAGCCAGCATAATCAAAGACCCCCACCCACCTGGGTCATTCTCTCTTCTCTCCTCTTCCATCAGGTAGAAGATACAGGAGCCTGAGGGCACGTACCACCAGGCTTAAGGACAGCTTCTATCCCACTGTGATAAGACTATTGAATGGTTCCCTTATATGACGAGATGGACTCTGACCTCACAATCTACCTTGTTGTGACCTTGCACCTTATTGCCTACCTGCACTGCACTTTCTCTGTAGCTGTGACACTTTACTCTCTACTGTTATTGTTTTTACCTGTACTACCTCAATGCACCCTGTACTAACTCAATGTAACTGCACTGTGTAATGAATTGACCTGTACGATCGGTATGCAAGACACGTTTTTCACTGGACCTCGGTACAAGTGACAATAATAAACCAACACCAATGTTCCATATTCCATTCGTCACAGCAACTAAAATTCTTCCTCACCAAAGGTACCACCAGGTATCAGAAGTTTAAACTAATGAAGAAAAAAAATTTCTCTAAACACCCCTTGCAACAAATGTAATGCACAAAGTACAACAGATACTGGAAACATGAAGTTAGAGGTGTAATGATGGATAGGTCACATTAAACAGCAAGAAACAGGGACATAAAAAGGCAGTGCTTGTCAGACAAAGGCAGTTGCTAGCCAAGGCCAAATCTTGGGTGCTCTGATGTCAGCTGAATGAGAGGCACCATCGTGAGATAATACCCTACTAATCTGCGACAAGTGACATGCATGAAGGATTAACCTCACTCAACTATGAACAATCCACCAAGAACATGACTGAAGGAACTAAATGTCAGAATACACATGTGAGAATCATAGTAGAATGCCAAACACAAAGGATTTGTTAGCTACTTAATTTGTAGCTTTTTCCTACACTACAATCTGCTCAGACAGATAGCTCCCTAAAGACAACAATGTGTAGGTTCAAAAGACTACTAGCGATGAAAGACGTAACCACCAACCAACAGAAGATTCCAGGATTTGTTTCTCTCATTTCATCATGAATTTGTCCTTTCTGCCAAAGAGGAATTAGGTCCACCAGCCCCATACCAGCACACGATGTGGGAGATGCAAAAGACATAAAAGCACCACAACTGGATCAGCTGGGCAGCAATTCCATGGAGAACCGACTAAGTGCAGTGTGTTGGCAAGTGTGTTCCTGACCTCTCCGCCTGCAGACTGCAATAAGAAAGTCAGGAATGTCCTCAAGGTCAAGTGCCACGATTTGGTCCCGGAGCAACTCTGGTTTATTCTGCATTCGGGGGTCAGACACACTTTGTATCTTTTCACCAGCTTCAGACTATACTGGCCAACTAATCAGGTATGGTCCCCTTAATTCACAAGATAAACATTCTGAATAAACCTATTACTTAACTTTTCTGCCTTCAACATGAAACACCATCTCTTTTTTTCTCCACTGATGCTGTCTGAATGAATGTTTCCATCATTTTCTAACTTTATTTAATTTTTCTAAAATGTTTTTGAATCAGCTAGTACAACCATTTCCGAATGTATCTGACATGGCTGTCAGGGGACAAACCACTACTCATGGAGTGCTATACTTTCAGAATGGTTATAGCAGCAAGGCCTTGAGTTCGTATGGATTTGGATGGCTGTAAGTGTGGCCACAGGAGTTATATGATGGATAAACTTGAGGTATGAGGTGGGTCAGGCACAATCTGGCCCCATTTTAACAAGGTAACTGTCATCTCTAAACAGAGTTAAATCGAGATTTTTGTACAGAAATTACAATTAGGGTACAACTGAAGAGTTAACTGCTGATATTTTATCAGCTGATTAATCCACTCCATAAGCACACATAGATATTCTCTCTACTGTGGCTTAATCCTTTAATACTGGATGAAATTAAGCAGCACTAATGTGATGCCTAGGTTCAGGCAGAAAAAAATGCATTGAAGGGAAATTGTGTAGTTGGACTGCACCAGTTTTCTTCAAGAAAGTTAGAGACCAATACTCTAACAATGCACATGAACCAAAGTCTCTGAGGCACTACATGCATTTTCGTGGCAAGATGTTATCAGTGTAGCTTGAAAAACAGCAGCTTGCCAATCGTTCTGGTAGACCCCTTCGTTTGGGCCCTTTAAGTTACGCAGGAGTGGGGATGCCAACAAAAATACCATGCTACACGATATAATTATCAGGTCACTGTATTTCCATATTAGAGGCAGGGGTAAAAATGCTTTCTTTGATTTGATCACAGGATGCATGCTACACCGACATAGAACTAGTGCATTTGGAAATCGAATAAAACTGCAGATGCTGGAAATCTGAAACAAAATCAGAAAATGCTTGAAGATCTCAGCAAGTCAGACAGCAAGTGTGGAAAGAGAAACAGGCAATGTTTTGTGCTTGCGACAGTTTGTCAGAACTGGGAATGAAGGCGATGCAAGTAGGTTTTCAGTCTGAGAGATGGTGGGGTGGGGGGAATGTGTAGAACATAGGGAGTGTCTGTGATATGTTGTAAAAACTTTTAAAAACTTTATTTATGCAGCACGGTAATAGGCCCTTCCGGCCCAACTACACCCATGTTAACCTACTAAACCGTACGTCTTTGGAATGTGGGAGGAAACCGGAGCACCCGGAGGAAACCCACGCAGTCACAGGAAGAACATACAAACTCCTTACAGACAGCGGCTGGAATCGAACCCCGATCACTGGCACTGCAACAGCGTAATGCTAACCGTTACACTACCGTGCCTGCCGTGTGTTGAACTGGCTTTATGGGGACAGTTATCAGCACTTTAAACTGTGAAATGAGTTGTTAATGGTAGGACTTACTGATCAGGATGCACTCATACAGGAAGAATAAGAAAAAAAATTGCAGAAAAGAGAAAATGCTGGAAAAACTACGCAGGTTCGGCAGCATTTGTGCAAAGTATAAAACAGTTAATGTTTCAGATAAGGGAGCTTTCATCAGACCCGAGAAAAAGAAAAATTAGTTGGGGCTGTAGCAAAATGTGGGTGGAACCAACTGAATTTCTCTGACAGAGAGAAATTCTGAGAGGGTGCTTTTGTAACCTGTGTGCTGAAAAATAGTTCTTAAAAAGGACTTGCATCTTCAATTTGGTGCTTAGAATACGTCCTTGAAGCAATTCAGCGACATTATATTGGTATTGGTATTGGTTTGTTATTGTCACCTGTACCGAGGTACAGTGAAAAGCTTGTCTTACAAACCGATTGTCCAGGTCAACTCATTACATAGTGCAGTTACATTGGGTTAGTACAGAGTGCATTGAGGTAGTGCAGGTAGAAACAATAACAGTACAGAGTAAAGTGTCACAGCTACAGAGAAAGTGCAGTGCAATAAGGTGCAAGGTCACAACAAGGTAGATTGTGAGGTCACAGTCCATCTCATTGTTGAAAGGAGCCGTTCAATAGTCTTATCAGAGTGGGGTAGAAGCTGCCCTTATAGTCAGTACCTTACTGTATTTTCAGCCATCTATTTGACTGCTTGGGTGGACTTAAATTGCACAAAACAACCCATACACAAAGTGATCCAAGACATTTAAGCCAGTGAGTGTTTCTGAAGGAGGTCAGCCTCCGTATCAGGCTGTCAGAGTATTTAATGTCATGGGAAACAGTGAAGCCAGAGGCTTCCCCAAGTTAAGGGACAGTGACATAATGTTTATGTCACGTTATTTTAGTATTGGCTGACTGTCACACAGATGTAGACTCAACTGAAGTCAGCTCTGCACAATGATAGTTGAGCTAAATGGCGATTACCTGACATAGTACTTCCATATTTTGTTTACCATTTCTTAGGAGTGGGAGATCAGACTGCTGCCAAGGCAGACAGTTCAAGCATATCAACACATACAGAGCAGAAACAGGCCCTTCAGCCCAACTCGTCCTTGCTGATCAAGATGCCTATTTAAGCTAGTCCCATTTGCATGCATTTGACCCATATCCCTGTGAACCTTACCCAACCATGTACCTTTCCAAATGTCTTCTAAATGCTGTTATTGTACTTCCTCTGGCAGCTCATTCCATATACGGACCACCCTCTGTGTGAAAAAGTTGCCCCTCAAACTCCTATGAAACCTCTCCACTTTCACCCTAAACCTGTGCCTTCTAGTTCTTGATTCCCCAACCCTGGGAAAAAGACAGTGTACATTCACCCTATCTATGCCCCTCATGATTTTATACACCTCTAAAGGGTCTCCCCTCAATCTCCTATGCTCCAAGGAATAAAGTCCTAGCCTGTCCAACCTTCCCCTATAACCCAGTCCCTTGAGTTCTGGCAACATCCTCTTAAATCTTTTATGAACTCTTTCCAGCTTAATGGCATCCTTCCAATATCAGGGTGACCAAAGCTGAACACAATACTCCTCGCGCAACCTCACCAACGTCTTGTACAACTGCTCTTGCTCCATCCCCTCCCCTCACCCTTTTTACACTGGTTTCTCCCCTCCTTCTTTCCAGTCCAGATGAAGGGCCTCAACCTTAAAACTCGACTGTCCATTTCCCTCCAAAGATGCTGCCGGACCCACTGAGTTCCTCCAGCATTTTGTGTGTTGCAAACTTACGATGTTGAAAAACGTCCTAATTTCGATACTCAGTGTCCTGACTGATGAAGGCCAGCATGCCTAAATAACTTCTTCACAACCCTGTCTGCCTGTGGTGCTACCTTCAGGGAACTATGTACTTGTACTGCTTGGTCCCTCTGTTCTACACCACTCCCCAGGGCCCTACTGCTCATTGTAAAAGTCTTACCCTGGTTTGATTTTCCAAAATGCAACACCTCATACATCTCAATTAAACTTCATCTGTTATTCCATAGCCCCATTCACCCAGCTGATCGAGATCCCACTGTAATTCTTGGTAACCTTCTTCACTGTATATGTCACCACTTATTTTAGTGTCATTTGCAAATGTACTAACCATGCCTTGTACATTCTTATCCAAATAGCAAAGGGCCCAGCACTGACCTGAGGCACACCACTAATTGTGGGCCTCCAGTTGGAAAAACAACTTTCCATAATCACCCTGCGCTTTCTACTATCAAGCCAATTCTGTATCCATTTAGCCAGCTCTCTCTGCATCCCATGTGATCTAACCTTCCAGAGCAGCCTACCATGCAGAACCTTATCAAAGGCCTTGCTGAAGTCCATACAGTCTACACCTACCACCCAGCTCTCATCAACCTGCTGTTACTTCTTCAAAAAAACTCAATCAAATTCATGAGACATGATCTCCCGACCACGACTATCCCTAATCAACTCCTGTCTATCCAAATGCATGTACATCTTATCCCTCACAATCCCCTCCAATATCTTACCTACCACAGATGTTAGGCTTACTGCTTTATAGTTCCCAGGTTTTTCTTTGCCTCCCTTCCTAAATAAAGGCTCATTGTGTATTTCATTGGTACTTCATTGTTACCAGCATAACGACACAAGGTCCAATGATCATGTATTGTGAGGCTGAAGAAATTGCACTAGTTGAGTTACAGTGTGTGAGTTAGGAGGAGAAAACAGTGCTTGCTCCCAAAGACCTTGCTCCCTGCTAGCTGGAAACACCAAGTGTAGCAGATAGTGTAACGCTATTACAGTGCCAGTGACCTGGGTTCAATTCCAGCCGCTGGATGTAAGGAGTTTGTATGTTCTCCCCGTGTATGCGTGGATTTCCTCTGGGTGCTCCCGTTTCCTCCCACATTCCAAAGACATACGGGTTAGGAGCTGTGGGCGTGCTATGTTGGCGCCGGAAGAGTGGTGACACTCGCGGGCTGCCCCCAGCACATTCTCAGTAACGCAAAAAGACGCATTTCACTGTGTGTTTCAACGTACATGTGACTTATAAATAAATATCTAAAATATCTATAAGACTCCTGGCTATGCTGAGTACCAACAGCTTCAGAACCATAGATAGCCATTAACCAATGGGAATTGCCTGGAAACAATCTGATGAAATGAAGTTCACTGACTGCATCTTCAGAGTCACTGAAGGATGATGACCTGATATAGACCACATGGCATTCGAGGAGAAGGTCACAGTGGCATTAGCCTGGCCACCATGAGATCACCTTCTTGTACAGTATTGCCAGCGAAACCGTGGACTCAAACACTAAAGATATTCGCTTGACTACCCTCTGTGTGGTGAGTGACAGCATAAACACAGCGAATATGAGCATTTATGGTCCAGAATTTGGTTTTTGCATATATCAGTGATTGTGGTGTGCCCTAGCAGTGGTTGGCTTGCCTATCGTGCATCACAGATCAGGTTTGGATCTCGAGCCATAATGTGAGAATTAAGCAGACCTGCTGCACAAGAGATAATGCTAAAAAGGCAAGGAGAGGCAGCACTATAGTATTAGATATGACTGGCTCAGATGCAGTGTCTGCACCAAGCACATTACAGGATCATGAGACTCACAGCAGTCTGTTAGCGAACCCCAAGGCTAACCAGTTCACTTACTCAGATTAAGTATCATCATTTTGATACAAAGCACAAGCTCATAGGAAAAACATTGAGGCAAACCGTTTTAACAACATTCACACACCACTCAGAAGATAAAATAAGATATCTTTATTCATCACATGTACATCGAAACACACAGTGAAATGCATCTTTTTGCATAGAACGTGCTGGGGGCAGCCCACAAGTGTCGCCACGCTGCTGGCGCCAACATAGCATGCCCACAACTTCCTAACCCGTACGTCTTTGGAACGTGGGAGGAAACCGGAGCACCCGGAGGAAACCCACGCAGACACGGGGAGAACGTACAAACTCCTTACAGACAGCGGCCAGAATTGAACCCGGGTCGCTGGCGCTGTAATAGTGTTACGCTAACCGCTACACTACCGTGATTTGTGTAATGTAATAAAATTTATGTCATGCGTTTGACTGAAGTGGGATAGAGTGAGAATAGACCTTATTTAAGGAATAGTGCAGGAAAGTACTGGACAAGCTGTATTGAGAAGGTGATTATGAAGCTACATTAAGAAGTTTTAAGAAATACATGTTAATTATTTTAAGGGGATCTTGAATGAGGGCTTGTGGCAGCAATACCTTTTGCTGAACATTTCATTTGTTACCTAAATCCTCTTCACCTTTCCCACTGTAGGGTATCTTTGCAGAGTGAAATTGTGAAGCACATTGTTAAGACAAATTATTTGTGAGATTTTGGAGTAGAAGTTGGCCTTTGCAACTTCTCTTTCTGGCACAGGAACTGTCTCTCCCTCTTTCATTTAAATTTGCCATCATCACCCTCTCTTCAAGAAACAAACTCTTGGCCCACTATTCTTGAAACGGTGCAGAAAAGATTCACAAGGATATTGCCAGGATCAATCCTGACCTCAAGTGTTGTTTGTGTGGAGCTTGCTTTCCTTGTGATGGCGTGAGTTTGCTCCGGGTGCTCTGGTTCCCTCCCACATCCCAAAAATGTTGGGGGTTGGTACATTAATCGGCCACTGTCGACTGCCCCTCGTGTGTAGGCGACTGGGGGGTGGGGTGGTATGGTGTGGGGGGTGAAGTTGATGAGAATGCAGGGAGAATAAGAAATGTTACTACCGTAGGATTAGTGTTAATGGGTGGTTGATGGCCAGTGCAGACACGGTGGCCTGTCGGGGCTACGTCCATGCTGCATCTCTCTATGACTCAATGAGCAAGTTCCTGGCATTATGGTTCCTGAGATCGTGGGAAATTTGTCTGGCAAGGAACCAACAAACTTCAATTTGTGCCTGGAGCTAAAAAGACATTCAGCACAGTGAGAGACAGTATAATTAAAAAAAACACAAACACTTTGAGATACATATTTTAACTGGGCTATCAGTTCAAATACCAATGTAAACCTGCATTTGCTTCACTGCAATGGATATGACAATTCTCATAATTTGATGTTAACTGTAACAAGTGCACACAAAATGAAGTGCATCAAGTGGTATTTACTGTAATGCATTGCTTGGAAAACAGCCAAGTTGTACCTTTCAGAATAACAGTGTTATGACCAGTCAGAAAGAACGCCCGGTAGTAGTAACTCATGACAGGAAATCACTAACTCTGACCTTGCTGTACCAAATGCTATGGACAAAAACTTGCCTTATTCTATTTTTCCACCTAATGTGTTCTCAATATCAGTCAATAGGGTGGGGTAAAGCAAGAAAACAATTGTTATTTGAGATGCAGGATACAGAGTGATAATTCAGTCTCTAGCACTCTTATATGCATAGTTTTGGTCAGAGACGCAAGAATAAACCCTTTGCATGTCTGCCCTTATCTTGGCCGACACAGCTCTGCGTAAAAGGAAAGATAGAGAGAGAGACAACAGTGGAAAAGGCAGTCACATCTGGTCCATTTCGTTTTTCCACAGGCAAATCACTTCTGGCTTGATATACAAAAATTGGCCAAATGTGGACTTCCTCAGTTCTTGGCTCTATTCATTATCTACACTTCATAATAAATAACTTTATTAGCAGAAGAAAAATACTTGTTTCTCTGATTATTTTTGGAAAAAGTGCCAAATCTCATAAAGATCACAGTTTATTTATATTCTCTGGATAATTCCAGTGATCTGCTTTCTTCAGCATTATCTCCCCTTTTGGAAATAGGGACGAGAAATCAATTCAGAAAATTTCCTGACATTTGATTCCCTTAGGTGAACTTTATTGAAGTCTCTTTAAAGGTTTTAGGAGTGAAGAAAGTTGATAAATTGCCAAAAACAGAATTTAAAATGGGATAATTCTTTGAAAAGCTTTCTTTTTTTTCCCCCCTTTCCTCACTCTGCTATCTCTGTTTCTCAGGCTTTGCAGTTTTACTTAAAGGCATGTTCTATTGCTTGGGCATATCGCAGAAGCAAATAGCACAGAAGGACTCGTTTCACCCTGTGTCTGTTATTTGTTAGAACTATCCAATTATTCCCACTCCTCAGCAGTTCCTCACAGCACTGACAATTTTGCTTTTCAAGTATAAATCCAATTCTCTCTTGATATTTCCACTCAATCTACTTCTATTTTTGCTACTTCAAAAGCTCCAATGTCTCATCCGTCAATTCAGGGAGAATCTTTTCCTCCTCTGTTCACCAACATACATACTGTAGTGTCAACGTACCTGTGGCTTGAACAATTAACATTCATTTCTACCTCAATATTGCCCTTCAGCTAGGGTTTGTTCACTGTAAGGATGCCATCACCTTTCAAAATCATTGTCCCAAATGGAATTTTCACCTTCATTGGCTTCCAGTAATCCACCAAATAGATGGTTGCCTGACTTTCATTGGAGTCATAGAGTTATACAGCATGGAAATAGGATCTTCGGCCCAACTTGTCCGCACCAAGTTGCCTTCCTGAGCTGGACCAGTTTGCCTGCATTTGGCCCAAAGCCTTTCCTCTCTGAGTACATGTCCAAATGTCTGTTAAACGTTGTAATTGTCTCCACCTATACCATTTCTTCTGGAAGCCCATTCCATGTACCCACCACCCTATGTGTGAAAAAGTTGCCCCTCAGGTCCCCTTTAAAGTTTTCCCTCTCACCTTAGACCTGTTTTAGACTCTATAAGGGTCACCCCTCAGCCTCCTATGCTCCAGGGAAAAAAGTCCCAGCCCATCCTGTCCTTGCTGATAATTCAAGCCTTCTTGTCCCAGCAATGTCCTTGTGAATCGTTCCTGCAGCCTTTCCAGCTTAACCATATCCTTCTTAGAGCTTTGGCGACTGGAACTGCAGACATCTCATCAGCTTCTTGTGCAGCGGTAACCATGACATCCCAGCTCTTGTACTTATTGCCCTGACCAATGAAGCAAGCATACCAAACACCTTCTTCACAACCCTGACTTCCTGTGTCCCAACTTTCAGAGAATGATGTCCTTGTACTCCAAGGTCTGTCTGTTCTACAATGCTCTGCAGTGCCCTGCCATTTACTGTGGAGGTCACGCCCAAGTTTAACTTCCCTAAATGAAACACTTCACACTTGCCCGAGTTAAATTCCATCCGCTATTCCTTGCCCACTTTCCCAGTTGATCTAGATCCTGTTGTAATCTTAGACATCTTCTTTACTGTCCGCTACACTGCCAATTTTGGTGTCATCCACAAACTTACTAACCACGCCAACAGCATTTTCATCCAAATTGTTAATATAGATGAGAAACAACAGTGGGCCCAGCACCAATCCCTGCGGCACACCACTGGTCACAGGCCTCCAATCTCAAATACAACCCTCCACTCCCACCTCCTGGCTCCGACCACTAAGCCAATTTTGTATCCAATTTATTCCAGAACTGGCGGGCTTCAGTAACGGGTGGGCAGGTGGTTAGTTCTAACAGATTACTGCCCAGGTAAAGAAGACAAGAATCTTCTCAGTTGCTGTCAGAAGCAATCATTCCAGACTGGTTGAAGTTGTTCCAACTGGGAAGACTACATGGCGAATAAAAGTGATTTTTGATTCAGCCTTATTCACCTTTTGAGTTGTAAAAAAAGGATATTAAGCAAGACATCATATTATATCTTGCTGTCCATACAGGGATACATTTTATGAAAAAATTGCAAAGTATATCAGTGGTGGAATCTTCACAACAATACTGAAGACGATTCTATTAATTTCAATATTGAAAAATCAAGCTAGATTAGATCTTTCTATTACCATCTTTTAATAATATTACCAAATTCTTTGCTTTAACAGCAGACAGGATGTTCTCTACTGCTGTGACAATCAAGCCCACAAAGGGTAGAGATAGACAACGTGACGCCTTTAACTAGCTCCATTATTATTTTATAGTCTTTGCTAAGGGAATTGTGCCCTGTTTGAGTCTAATCTCCAGGGTTTGGAAGGCATAAAGTTGTTTAGAGAATATACTCTCAAATAGCAAAGAACTCCTAATTGAGACAAAACATTCCAACATTTTTATACAATGCTGCCAATTTTTGCAAAGAATTTATCCCTTGCTGGCTCTCCTATCTAAAACATTGAAGACATCAAAAATATTAAATTACAAGAATACCCCATCATTTATCAGTTGCTAGGTAACAAAATGAACAGCCTTCAGCGTGTGTGACACTTAAGTTACATGTTCAAATTCAGATCTTAGTGATTGAATTTTACATCACATTCCAAAACAATAACATTAAATCTACCCCTTTACTTTTCTCCTTCTCTCTGTCTGCAACGCGAAATAAGAGTGCATTTTTCTGGGATTAGTAGGGGTCCAAGCCATTAATTTAAAATGCATTTACAGTTAAATTTGGATAAAATAAAAATATGACAAAGCAGACAAATTAGCATGGAGGGGGATTTTCTGTGCAGTAATTGTTCCTTAGATGTGAAGAAGGCACATAGAAAAATGTTGGAGAGAGTCAGTTTTGAAAGAATAAAACAGCAAGGAACAGCAAAGCCTTTTCCTTTCATACTCAATTTCCTGGTTGCCTAGCAAGCCAAAAATCACTGAAACAATAGCGGCTGCAGAATGACAGACTGCCTGAAGGAATACAACACATGTGCCCTGAAATCTGAAAACAAAAAGCTCATAGTCTTCATTTTGTAATAGCTGTGAAATTGTGTTTTGTCAAGGGCTTCATTATCCCAAGTATTTGAGTAATGCACTCCCTATTCTTGATGTGAATATTTCCAACCAGCACAGGGAGTTAACTCCACAAATTAGTCTTGAAGCAAAATTTGCTTGCACAATTTAATTAGAAGTCAGCATGTCATAACACAGGCAGCATATATGTTTTGGAAATAAAGCAAATCAACCATGGCTATTTAACTACTACAGAGCCAGTGCAAAGTCAGAGCCAAACAAGTGGTGGGAAAGAACTCTCTGTGTTCTACAAGGAGCCAATTAGTTCATCATTAATCATCATCTGCTCTCTGCCCCAATCCTGCAGTCAGATACTGAGATTCCAAAGCATGAGTGATTTTATCAGAACCATTATTAAAAGCATAATCAGATTACAGTCCATAATGTAAAAACAGCAGAATTGGCAAGCATCAGGAGGCAACTGAACTTTTTGCATTAACTAAGAAATAAAAATAAGTTTCCTATTTTATACACCTTCAATCTCTTAGAACCACAGAACCATAGAAAACTACAGCACAGAAAACAGGCCATTTGGCCCTTCTAGTCTGTGCCGAAACATTATTCTGCTAGTCCCATTTACCTGCCCCCAGCCCATAACCCTCCAGACCTCTCTCGTCCATGTATCTATCCAATTTACTCTTAAAAGTTAAGAGCGAGCCTGCATTTACCACATCAGATGGCAGCCCGTTCCACACTCCCACCACTCTTTGAGTGAAGAAGTTCCCTCTAATGTTCCCCCTAGACCTTTCCCCCTTTCTCTTGCCCTTTTTCCAGTGAATTCTCACTCTTTCTGGATTTCAATTCCACAGGTGCCCTCCATAAATACTCCTCTACCTTACCAAAGTAATGAGGGCCAACAAACAGTTAAAGAATCACTGCCATGCCTAAAACTTCCCTGACCCAATGTCAAATACCAGAGTATTTAAAGCAGAAATGAGCAAGCATGAATAAAAATTTGACTGCTTGCTTTCCCAACTCGTCATATGCCGAGCTTTACAATAATAAGCAATCTTTTATTTTGCACTGATGAATTCATTTCCATTACTTTAAACAAAAAAAAAGTACACAAGCACATTGCTTAGATAAACGGAATACTTCCCATGTCAGTGCAGGTTCACTGCAGGGTTAAAAGAATAGAAAATTCATGAGATATTATTTAACAAAAGATGCCTTCCTGAACGTACTGAAAAACAGGAACGAAAGATCAAATAAACACCTAACTACCCAGCCTTTTAATATTTTTGTTTTGGTAGTCACATTTTACATTAATGGGGTGCAAAGTTAAGCATGAATTTGCCCTCAATAGAAGCTGTAGTGTTTCCATTGAGGAGACAATGTTGATACTATTTTATAATGTAGTAATAGTAGCTTATTAGCACAGGAAGGTAGCCAGACTTCTTTGTGCTGAAGTTTAGTTTATACCTTGCCGGCGATAAGATTTAAACAATAGCCGATTTAGTTACCACCAGTTGTCTATTCTGCAGCAGCCATGATATTCAAGAGTAGAAACGTCATACAGAGAATATAGATGACTTTGAGGGGTGTTGTCCCCACGATCTTAACCTTCTTTTAAGGTTAATGGCCATATTTTCCAATCTGAAATGTGGGGACACATTACCAAAACTGGTATTCACCGGCAGAATTTGTGATACGAATAGCATAAAAGCAGCTCTGATTATTGTCTGTTGTTTGCATTATAATATTAAAATTCAAAGCAAAACAGCATTATCAACACCTTTAACAACGTCACATTATAATATGGGCCACTCAGTGATTTAAAAAAATTGCGATTAACCATGCAGTTATAAACAATTGTAACTTAGGTGTTTTAATTACATTGTAAGACTATAAAATACCGATATTTCTGAAAAGCACAAAAGGAAAATTCTTTATCTTTGGGAGAGAGAGGAGGGGTGAGGGGTGAGGAAGAGGAGGGGTGAGGGGTGAGGGAGAGGAGAGGTGAGGGGTGAGGGGTGAGGGAGAGGAGAGGTGAGGGGTGAGGGGTGAGGGAGAGGGAGGGTGAGGGGTGAGGGAGAGGAGGGGTGAGGGGTGAGGGAGAGGAGAGGTGAGGGGTGAGGGAGAGGAGAGGTGAGGGGTGAGGGGTGAGGGAGAGGAGAGGTGAGGGGTGAGGGAGAGGAGAGGTGAGGGGTGAGGGGTGAGGGAGAGGAGGGGTGAGGGGTGAGGGGTGAGGGAGAGGAGGGGTGAGGGGTGAGGGAGAGGAGAGGTGAGGGGTGAGGGGTGAGGGAGAGGAGGGGTGAGGGGTGAGGGAGAGGAGAGGAGGGGTGAGGGGTGAGGGAGAGGAGAGGTGAGGGGTGAGGGAGAGGAGGGGTGAGGGGTGAGGGAGAGGAGGGGTGAGGGGTGAGGGAGAGGAGAGGTGAGGGGTGAGGGAGAGGAGGGGTGAGGGGTGAGGGAGAGGAGAGGTGAGGGGTGAGGGGGAGGAGAGGTGAGGGGTGAGGGGTGAGGGAGAGGAGAGGTGAGTGGTGAGGGAGAGGAGGGGTGAGGGGTGAGGGAGAGGAGGGGTGAGGGGTGAGGGAGAGGAGAGGTGAGGGGTGGGTGAGAGAGGTCGGAGACCAAGGGCTTGAGAGGTGGGGAGAGTCAGAAGGCAGGGGTGGAGAGAGGGCAGTATGGGATAGTGAGAGTGGGCTGATGAGTGAGGGACGAGGAAGGAAGGAGTGGGTAATGGATAGAGGGAGAGTAGGGGCAGAGAGTGAGAAGAGAGAGGGTGAGTGAGGGGACAGAGAGGGGAAAGCTACGTTCCCTTGCTCATGACTTTCCCACTACTGAAAACACCTCAGCAGCTACTCTGTCAAGCTCCTCATTCTTCCAAACTCTGGAGTGTAGACCATCTCCCTCTCTGTATACCTGCTCTCTCTAGCTGTCATCACTCTCCCTCTCCCCGTCGTCACTCTCTCTCTCTCCCCGTCGTCACTTTCTCTCTCTCTCTGTCGTCACTCCCTCTCCCCGTCGTCACTCTCTCCCTCTCCCTGTCGTCACTCTCTCTCCCCGTCGTCACTCTCTCCCTCTCCCTGTCGTCACTCCCTCTCCCTGTCGTCACTCTCTCCCTCTCCCTGTCGTCACTCTCTCTCCCCGTCGTCACTTTCTCTCTCTCCCTGTCATCACTCCCTCTCTCTCTCCCCGTCGTCACTCTCTCTCTCTCTCCGTCGTCACTCCCTCTCTCCCTGTCATCATTCTTGCTCTCTCTGTCGTCACTCTCTCTCTGAGTTGTCACTCCGTCTTCACTCTTGCTCTCTCTGTTGTCACTCTCTCTGAGTTGTCACTCTCTGTCGTCACTCTTGCTCTCTCTGTCGTCACTCTCTCTCTGAGTTGTCACTCTCTGTCGTCACTCTTGCTCTCTCTGTCGTCACTCTCTGAGTTGTCACTCTCTGTCGTCACTCTTGCTCTCTCTGTCGTCACTCTCTCTCTGAGTTGTCACTCTCTGTCGTCACTCTTGCTCTCTCTGTCGTCACTCTCTCTGAGTTGTCACTCCGTCTTCACTCTTGCTCTCTCTGTTGTCACTCTCTCTGAGTTGTCACTCCGTCTTCACTCTTGCTCTCTCTGTCGTCACTATCTCTCTGAGTTGTCACTCTCTGTCGTCACTCTTGCTCTCTCTGTCGTCACTCTCTCTCTGAGTTGTCACTCCCTGTCTTCACTCTTTCTCTCTCTGTTGTCACTCTCTCTGAGTTGTCACTCTCTGTTGTCACTCTCTCTCTCTCTCTCTCTCTCTCTGTTGTCACCAAAAATGCCAAATCCAGTTTCAAGGCAATTGACTCTTACACAACAGGAAACTCTATTAACTGAGACTTTCAGTACAAGTCTGGTAATGAAGTATTTACAGTTGAATGTTCATCGATCCATTGTTAATGATATGTTTCATCTAACGCTGGACTCAATCATATAAATGCTCTTTGGGAGATTGTCTCACTTCTATGTGCTTTCTTCTCATCATATGATGATGATTTCTTCATTAAGGAAACGTGAAGTTCGTTCTGACCAGAGCAGGGGAGAAGTGCAGTGCAGGTGGACAGTTTTATCCAAACAAGCTTTCAACATTGTTAACCTTTACTTTGACTTTTAATCACTGGTCATTCATCTTTGAAAGCAGCCTGTTATTTTTCTGAGTAATCTGTCTAATCTGCAATCATCAATACCAAACACTCGGGATATCAGAGAGAGAGAGAGAGAGAGAGAGAGTGGTACAGTGAGTAGGTGGATTATCTTTCAGCTTTGGGCCAAAGATTCACATTCAGGTAAATCTGATCAGATGAAAGCCTCATTTCTCTGCCAGCTATCAGCCTCATTATTAAATTATTTTGTAATCTCAGCTCTTTTATAGGAGGTATTAATCCATGACACAGATCTGTCAGTATTTTGATACCAGTAATCATTCTAACTCAAATATCACTAGAGTGATTGGTATGACAATAGAAGATTCTTTCTGGAGGATAAGATGCTCTCCTGTGGTTGGGATAAAGATTTGGTGTTGGTATCAAAAGCTCGTGGAAGCAAATGCAGATTAAGAAACGAGAAATAGAAAATTAAAAAAAGATTGGTGCTAAAATGTTATTGCATTTTTTCAATGATGGATTTGTACTGGTCACAATGAAACATCAAACACATCCTGAATTAAACTTTTCCCAGTCCACATGAGAAAGATGACCCTCTACTTTCAAAACAACTGAAGATGTTGGAATTATGAAATAAGATCTCTTTATTAGTCACATGTACATCGGAACACACAGTGAGATGCATCTTTTGCGTAGAGTGTTCTGGGGGCAGCCCGCAGGTGTCGCCACACTTCTGGCGCCAACGTAGCATGCCCACAACTTCCTAACCCATACATCTTTGGCATGTGGGAGGAAACCGAAGCACCCGGAGGAAACCCATGCAGACACACGGAGAGAACGTACAAACTCCTTACAGAGAGTGGCAGGAATTGAACCCGGGTCACTGGTGCTGTAATAGCGTTACACTAACCGCTACACTACTGTGCCTGCCCTTCAGAAAATCAGAATATTCTGGAAACAATTAATTGGTTAAACAGCATCTATGCAGAGGAAAAGAGTTAACACTTCAGGTCAAAGACTCTTCATCAGAACTTGAGAAGAGTTTTTCTCTTCCCCAGATCATACACAGGATCTTCGACTTGAAAAGTGAACTCTGTTTCTCTTCCACAGATACTGCCTAGCCTACGGAGGATTTCCTGTAATTTTCTGTTTTTATCTCTATTTTCAAAAGATTGATGAAGTGATTATCACCAAAATTACGCATGCTGTTCTTGGCACCATGGTGTACCTGGAAAAGAAACGTTATGTGACTGTGTACGATGCACCTCTGGTGAAGTAGTCTATGTGTGGTGTGTGGAAGGTTTCATTTGTGGAGTATTGACATTATAAAATCAACAGAGATTACACTGGTGCATAAAAAAGGTAACACTGATATCCAGCCCATAAGATGGCTCCTTCCCATTATGCGAGAGGCAAATTGCTTCTTTTGTTGAACATAAATGAGCTGCTGAACACTGGGTATAACCAATTAAAAATTAAATATTCACCCTACCTGAATAACCTTGTCTGGTGAATTCCTGAGCATCAGCCACATTATTTAACTAAATCATGCCAAGAGCTCAACATGGAAAAACTGACAATAACCAACACATCACCACACGGAGTGGGAATATTTCCACAAAGGCTAAACTAACAACTAATTCAGGATCTTCAGGGTAGTCAAAGAGAAGGATAAAGCACTGCTCCTCCCCTGGCCCTTTTCCGAGCTAACACTCTGTGTGAGACCCTTTATAGTTGATAACAGACTGCTCTCACAGCAAACCTGAAACACGTTTCTCATCTGGCCATTCTTGAATGGCGCAGAGAGACTGGCAGAGAGGAAATCCACTCTCAGTACCCAGTCAGAGCACTCATTTGCCAGGTATGAGGCTCACAGGCAGGCAGAAGGTAAAAAACATCTACTTAACATATCTACGAAATATCAGTTACAAAAATAAACACAACTTGGTCAACTGCTCTTCCTGAACATTGGGCAAGGAGGAACAACATCTTAAATGATATGCTTTTATATTTATCCATTTGTAAATGTCTGTCATTCCTCATTTTCTCCAATAATTGTAACAATTGGGTATTAATTGAGGGGAAATGCAATTTAGTGATCAGAGCTTCTCTTTCACTGATACAGTCTTGCTACTGGCCTACGATTTGGACTGTGGAGCTTCATCACAGGTTTTCATAATTTAAAAATGTTATTTAACACATAATAAAGATTAGCTTCATCAAAACAGATACAGATCCTTAAATGAATTACAAAAAAATACTAAATAAATGGATGAAGAAATACATGACATTCTCCCTGTAGACTTCAGCTTGATGTGTACAAAGAGCAACATCCACTGACTGAACTCATGTAAAATCCTCCATAAAAATGCAAACACCTCGTTCAAACATTGTGCTTTGTCCTTCCATAGATTTCTTCTACATTTATTCATTATGAATTATGACTTTTAAAAAGTCTAAATTTTATGCAATTTAACGAAAACAATTGGAAGAAGAAATTTGGCTTAGTGCTCCAACTGGAATATGTGAAAATATTAATATTACGGAGGGTCCACAATACCATGACAGACTGCCCAAAGCTAGTCAAATATGACATTACATTGTTGCTTGCAGGACTTTGTACAAATTTGCATGTGTATGATGTTACAGCAGTGACTGCACTTGAATGTCGCAGTGAATATACTTTCTAAGTGCTTCATTTGTTCTGAGATTGCGAGGTTGTGAAAGTGACACAGAATCGTACAACTTTATAAAAGAAAAAACTAGAATAATGATGACATTTATGACTTAAAGGCTAAAAATTCTACCAGGGCCAAAAAGCATAAAAGCAGTTCTGAATGATTGGTGGTGGATGTTGGGGGGGTTGAGGGGGAGGTGACTCCTGACCAATTTCATGCAGACCATCCCTCTTCTTCCAGCAGTAAAATTCTATCAGGTTCAATGTCCAAGGTAATGAACACGATGTGCGTGTTATGCTCAATCTGTACAAGCAAAGGCCTCTTCCTCTGCTAGCTCTTGCCTGTCTCACTGTGAGAGGCCTATGTTACCTGTGGGCTTTGTTATATCGTTTGATGTCACCATAAAGGGCTAGATGTCACTCTTGATCTCACAATCTACCTTGTTATGACCTTGCACCTATTGTCTACCTGCAATGCACTTCTCGGTAGCTGTGACACTTTACTCTGTACTCTGTTATTGTTTTTTACCTGTACTACCTCAACGCACTCTGTACTAACTCAACGTATCTGTACTGTGTAATGAATTGACCGGTATGCAAGACAAGTTTTTCACTGTCCCTCGGCACAAGTGACAAAAATAAACCAATACCAATAATAGATGCTCTCTGGGGTCTCCGTGTTTGGATGTTGGATGCATGGAGGACCCAGATTAAATCCGTAGAGATGTGCTTTGTGCATACTAAGGACTTAATTATATTATTTAAGATAAAACTTGTTTTCTTTATTCACAATAACATTCTGCTATGTGAGAGAAATTTGAATTTGCCTTTTCTCTGTAATGTAATCATGATACATGTACTTCTATAAACATAATTCTGCAAACCATTCTCGGTGTAAATCATGCTCTAAGGTAAGAGTTAGAAACTTACACACATTGTCAATGATTTTAAGAGTGCATCAGTTGTAGGGCCACTATAGAATCTGATGCTTAGTTCAATGTCAAATCTAAAGACATCAGCATGGCAGCATTTCAGCTTTTCTTGGAAGGGCACCAAGAGCTATAGGAGTGCTTTCCTCGCCTGATGAAACTGGAGATGACTTTCCAACTAAATTACAAATATATGTGAGTGAAAGAAAACAGCTGTGCTCTGAGGACCAGTAAATTCACCAAGTACATCTTCTTTTCTTTTAAACCCCTTTCAAGAGAACTGTAAAATGCATTAACAAGTGTAGTCAACAATTCAATGGCAGTTTTAGAGATATACAGCATGGAAACAGGCCCTTCGGCCCAACAAGGCAGTGTAGTGGTTAGTGTAACGCTTTACAGCGCCAGCGACCCGGGTTCAATTCCGGCCACCGTCTGTAAGGAGTTTGTACGTTCTCCCCGTGTCTGCGTCGGTTTCCTCCGGGTGCTCCGGTTTCCTCCCACCTCCCAATGATGTACAGGTTAGGAAGTTGTGGGCATTGCTATGTTGGCGCCGGAAGCGTGGCGACACTTGCGGGCTGCCCCCAGAACACTCTACGCAAAAGATGCATGTCATTGCGTGTTTCAATGTACATGTGACTAATAAATTCTCAACCTTGCCCTCATCCACACCAACCAAGGTGCCTTCTTGAGCTGGTCCCATTTGCCTGCATTTGGCCAATATTCCTCCAAACCTTTCCTATCCATGAACCTGTCCAAATGTCTTCGAAATGTTGTAATTGTACCCACATCTACCACTTCCTCTGGCAGCTTGGTCCATCAACCCACCATCTTCTGTGTGAAAAACTTGCCTCTCAGATCCCCTTTAAACCTTTCCCCTCTCACCTGAAGCTTATGCCTTCCAGTTTTAAACTCTCCTACCCTGGGAAAAAGACAGTGAGCACCCACCTTATACTGTATATGCCGCTCATGATTTTACAGAACTCAATAAGGTCACCCCTCAACCTTCTTTGCTCGAGGGAAAACAGACCCAGCCTTTCTGGTCTCTCCTTAAACCCCCAAACCCTCCAGTGACAACAACATCCTCATAAATCTTCCTGCACCTTGTCTAACTTAATCACGTCCTTTCTGTAGTTATGGCAAACAGAACGGCACACAATGTTCGAGGTGAGGTCTCACCAACATCCGATACAGCTTACAAAATCAATCAATTATATTTTCACAAACACTTTTATCAACAAAGCATGTTTCCCTAGAAGTAGAATGGAGCCTGTTCAGGCATGTTAAATTGTTGGTGCTTGGTGGGCCTACCAATGTGTCCTTTGGAGGCTCACTGCTGGAAAACTCAGTAGATGTTAAGTTGAAGGTGTCTCATGCTACTCAACAGGCCTGCTACAAAAGACCTTTCCTTTACCCACTTTATCATATCGCACAGGTGAAGAAAGTTGGATAAGTTTGGAGCTGGTTTGGAAATTTGGGGAGGTTACACAGAGAGGAAGAAACAGAGATCGGCAGGGGTTGTCAGGCCAGGATGAAAAGCACATTCATTAGGCTAAGAGGTCAGTAAAGGGGCAGGGCAACAGGCTGGTAGATGTGCCAGGTCAGCAGGTCAATGGAAAGGAAGGAGGGTGGGTTAGCCTGGGAGGGGTCAGGCTGACTGGCAGGTTGGTAAAGCAGGATGGGAGGTGGTATAGTTAGCCTGGGGTGCTGATAAAGGGGTGAAGAGAGAAAATTGATAGGGGGCTGGGTTGAGAGTTTGAAGTCATACCTCAGATGGGATTTAGTTCTGTTGAAAGGTCAGTGACCTGAACTTTGTTGCCCAATCTGCTGAATATTTCCAACATTATCTACTCTTAATTCTTATCCTGAGTACCCACAGTATTTAACCAATATTTCACCAGCATAACATTAATAATGTGTAACTGTCTTTTGACATTTCAAATCAGATGATATTATATATCTATTTTGCTTTGAGTGGCTACAACATTTGAATGGATCTGTTTCTGCAGCCCAGACTATATGACTATACAGGTCATACATATTATACAGTATAACCCCTTAAAAAGTGGGGTTTCCACTGAACATTACATGACAACACAAAGAACCTTCAGCAGCATGTACATATTTAAACAGATGTTCCTCAAACCAAAAGGGACCATAAATCTAACTCTCCTTCCATTAGAGTACAAAAAAAATCAAAGTTTCCCATACAACCTCAACCTGATTTCCTGAACATCTCTTCACCCCTTTGAAATTAAGGAGCAATGCAACTGAATGCAATTAAATATTTTCCCACCTCGTTCAAAAAAAAATTGCCTGGTGATTCTGATGTCTGAGATCCTTCTGATGAAAATCCACACACTTGTCTCGAGAGATCCTCTGACACTGCGAGTGATTTGATCAGCCATTCAAGCATCCAAATGGAAGAAGTTTGGAAATCCAGTAACTACAAGCATCTCCACCCTCAACCTATAAAGTACAAGTCTGATCCTTCCCTCCCCACTGCCTTGCACCATCATGCCTCTCTAACCTTCACTCCACTTCCCAAAAGGCAGAAAATTGCAGATGCTGGAAAGCTGACATGAAACCAGAATGCTAAAAACACTCAACCTGTTAGGAAGTATCTGTGGAAAAAAACTGTAAATATTTCTGGTCAAAGGCCTTTCACCAGAACAGAAAAATGTTTGAAGTTGCAGGAAGGCTGAGCGGTGAAGAGAACAAAGGGAATATAAGATATCTTTATTAGTCACAGGTACATCGAAACACACAGTGAAATGCATCTTTTTGCGTAGAATGTGCTGGGGACTGCCCGCAAGTGTCACCGTGATTCCGGCGCCAACATAGCGTGCCCACAACTTCCCAATGCATACATCTTTGGAATGTGGGAGGAAACCGGAGCA